>NC_053444.1:30571526-30682775 GCF_007990345.1 Gossypium hirsutum
GTCAGATGATATGTGACAGCCCAAAATTGACCCTAGTCGGAAGTGGTTTCCGGGACCGCTAAACTGAGTCATAATAATAATTAGATGTTATATCCTATGTTTATTTCATGTGAAAGTGCATGTGTGAAAATTTCATGCTTTATTTTGCCCAATTGTGAGTGAAATTTTGAAATGTGACTCATGTGAAAATTTTTGCAAATGCTATAGGCTAATTTGTACTGGCCAAATAACTTATAGTATGAAATAGGTGGATTTGGCATGTCAAATTTCCCACCTAAAACAAGGTGGCCGGCATGATGGGCATGATGACAATTGCAATTTTTTTATGGATTTGGCATAATATGGCACAAATAAAATATGTTAATTTGTGTCTAAAATGTTGGGATAAAAATAAAAAGGCATGGCATAAATAATGAAAGGAGTATGGTGAATACAAAAAAAAAAGTGTGTGTAGTTGTTTGTCCCCCCATTGCCGTGAGCTAAGAAAAGAAAGGAGAGAATTTTGTTCATCCTTTTCTCATCTTCATACTTGCCGAAACTAGAAAGAAAACAAAGAAAAAAAATTTCTCATCCTTGGTTCATCCTTGGCCAATAATTTTAAGGAGGAAGGAAGAAGAAAGGTGAAGAGGTTCGGCCATGCATGTAGCTAGGCTAAGGTATGTTTGATGATGTTCCATGAGATGCATGCATGTTTTAGTTGTTAGCTTGAGTTCTACCTAGCCCATGGTCTAAATCTTGCTATGTGATGGAAATGACATTGACATGGATGCATCATCTTGGTGATGTTGATGTGGTGGTGATGAGGCAAGAGGATGAGTTAAATCGGCTAGGTGAGGTTGTGTAATGCCATTGCATGCTAATATGAAGTTGTTAATGATGCATGATGATGACTTGATGATTCTTGAACCTCCTTTTAGCATTTTTGTGTGAGCACATATGTGCATTGGTTGCTAAATGGAGAAGAATCGGCTAGCAAGTTGTGTGCTAAGGCCGAATGTAACTTTGCATGTTAATGAGCAATGCATGTGTTAAATTGATGGAAAGGGGAGATGCTTTACTAGTGTGTATATGTGTGTATTAAGTGTTGAAATCGACCCCAAAAATAGACATGCATATTCGGCCAAGGGGAAAATTAGCTAATATGTTGTGTTGATGCATGATTTCACATGTATGTGACTTTAATGTCTAATGTATAAATATGGGCTAAGTGCCTTGTGTTCATCTTTTCGATGCCTAAATGATGAAATCAATTTATTTGTTTAATTAAGCTCAAGAGCAAAGGGGAAATAGATCCGATAAAGGGAAGGAAAAAGTGGTCGAATAGTTAGCGGAATCGTTCGACAACACCCGAGGTAAGTTCTTGAGTAAAGAGCTTAAATACGATGTGATTAAATCATGTTTTAAGCAAATGAAAATCATGCTCTATGTGTGGCTATTGAGCCGAATGTGCAAGGATGATATGTGCCTTGTGTTTGAGTTTTGCAATGAAAATGAAATACGAATGTGCCATGAATTATTGTTAGATGTGCATGATTAATTGAATGCTGTCCGGGCTAAGTCCGAAGGCTTTGTGCTAAGTGACTATATCCGGACTAAGATCCGAAGGCATTTGTGCGAGTTATTAATTCCGGGTTAAGTCCCGAAGGCCTTTGTGCGAGATACTAATTCCGGGTTAAGTCCCGAAGGCATTCGTGCGAGTTTTAAAATCCAGGTTAAGTCCCGAAGGCATTGTATGAGTTACTATAACCGGGCTATGTCCCGAAGGCACTTGAACGAGGAGCTATATCCGGTTAAATTCCGAAGGTACGTGATTTTGGTAATGAATGAGCTTGCTGTAAAATTTCAGCTAATACTCGAAAAACATCCCAATATTGGGATATGTTACGTATGTGTTGAATTTAATCGAGCCCTTACAAATAAATATTCGCTCAGTTGATGAACGAGCTACCGGCCTTCGGCTAAGTTGGTCTTTTGTGTATGTACATAAGGGTTAACGTTGTGAAGTAAGTTTGATATCGGAAAATTGTGTATTATGAAATATTCCGTTTAGCTAAATGTGTGCTATTCTTTCGTTATGCTGGAATTCCTTGCTCAAAACTTACTAAGCATAAATTGCTTACTTCGTTCCATTGCTCCTCTGTTTTATAGATTTTTGGTTCTCCAGCTATCGGACTCGGGATCTTGAATTCGAAGTCGCCCACACTATCAAAGGCTCTTTTGGGTACTCTTTTGGTTGAATTTTGATATGGCATGTTAGGACGACCCATTGTTGTTTTTCGAGTACTTTATGTGATGTATAAGTTTTGGATAGCCATGTGAAAATGGCTTATATGTGTTTAAGTATAATGTTATAATCATTTAGTGTGGATATGCTTGACAAGGATTGGCCACGGGGATGGTTAATCACTTTCATAAATTGTGCTATGTATGCAAAAAGGGCTAGTTGAACCATGAAATAGGTAAAGCCTACCTTAAAGGTAGATGCTGACAGCATCAGTGACGTAGATTTGGAAAATCACTAAAAATAGTAGGAATGGAATTAAATAGTGAATAAATTATGTAAACAAACCTTGAAGAATCTACTTTCATAGGAAAGTAACGAAACAATCATACGGACAGTATGTTAAGAGATATTAAGGTTATCGTGAGACAGGGTCAGAACGGGTTCTGGGTTCCTTGTTCCGACTTTGGAAATTGATTATAAATTAACCAGAGATAATTAGGAGTCATACCATATATGTATAGATTCCTCTCTGAGTCTAGTTTCTATAGAAGCAAACAACATCAGTATTGGAGCCCTGTACAAGGAGATATCCAAGTCGTAATGCGCAAAGGTCAGGGTAGTCGATTCCTGTAATATGGGAGACTTTAACTAATAAACTGTACTAATTGGCCGATCAAAAATTCTAGAAAAAATATGTAGATGGGCATATGAGTCTAGTTTCAGGGAAAAATTACGAAACTGATTTTCGAGTTGTGAAGCTCAAGATATGATTTTTAAAGCGACTAGTACACAGATTGGGCAGTGTCTGGAAATTTTTCAAAGTTTGTTAACACCTCGTGTTCGACTCCGGTGTCGGACTCGGGTTCGGGGTGTTACATTTTATTGGTATCAGAGCTACGGTTTAGTCGATTCTAGGACTACCGTAATGTTTTGGGTCTAGCTATACATGCCATTTTATGTGATTACTTGATAGTGTGGTGATTTCTGACAATTGTAAATGTGTTTATTTATAGTAATGGATCCCGATCGTGACCGAGAGGTAGCTGATGATCTTGAGAGTGTAGCGCCTGCTCCCGCACAAGGACAGTGCCGGCAGACTCTCAACCTAATGCTAGTAATCCGAATGATGAAGCTAGACAAGCATTCTATAGCGTGATGAATGATTGGTTCAACCAATACATTCGAACTAATATGGCTGTTCCACAACCTCCATTCCCGACAAATACTACCCCCGCACCTACAATACCACCGGTAACTGACCAAATAAGGTCAAATAAGCCCCCAGTTGACAGAATCCGAAAACATGGGCTACTGAATTTAAGGCTATGGATAGCGATGATGCCGAGCAAGCTGAATTTTGGCTGGACAACACTATCCGGGTACTCGATGAGCTATCTTGTACACCCGATGAATGCCTAAAGTGTGCTATCTCCTTGCTACGTGATTCTGCCTACTATTGGTGGAGTACTCTGACTTCCGTTGTGCCCCGAGAGCAAGTAACTTGGGAGTTTTTCCAAACTGAGTTTCGGAAAAAGTATATCAGTCAGAGGTTTGTTGATCAAAAACGGAAGGAATTTCTTGAGCTTAAGCAAGGCTCCATGTCGGTTACTGATTACGAGCGAAAATTTGTTAGACTTAGCAAATACGCTCGGGAATGTGTTTCGTCCGAAGCTATTATGTGTAAACGCTTCGAGGATGGGCTGAATGAAGATATAAAAATGTTCGTTGGCGTTCTTGAAATACGAGAGTTCGTGGTACTTGTTGAACGAGCTTGTAAAGCCGAAGAGCTTAGAAAAGAAAAGCAAAGAGTTGATGAGGGAACTGGAGAGTTTCGTAAAAGATCCTCGGGAAGGTCTCTTCAACAGGCATCGAAGAGATTTCGGGATGATGCGGGCCAGTTTAGAGGCACTTCGGGTTTTTTTTAGACGAGATCGTGATCGACCCCTTGTAGGTACACGAGGCACTTCAGTCGCCAGTGTTGGGAATGAACGTCGAGACAGAACGAAATGCCGATATTGCGGTAAATGACATTCGGGGAGTTGTAGATTCCCTGACCGCTCCTGTTACAAATGCGGATCAGTTGACCACTTCATTAAAGATTGCCCGAGGTTGTCGGAACAGAATGTAAATCAGAGTGGGAGACCGGGTGCTACCACTGCTCGGGGTAGACCATCTGGAAATGCGAGCAATACTGGTGGTGGTCAGAGAGGATCTAGAGATGATATAACCAGATCCGAAGCTCGTGCGCCTGCTAGAGCTTATGCTATACGTGCCCGCGAGGATGCTTCTTCGCCTGATGTTATTACCGGTACATTCACTCTCTTTGATACTAATGTAATTGCTTTGATTGACCCCGGTTCTACTCATTCTTACATATGTGAAACCTTAGCATCCAGTAAGACTTTACCTATTGAGTCTACTGAGTTCGTAATTCGGGTGTCAAATCCCTTGGGTCGTTACGTGCTTGTCGACAAAGTGTGTAAGAAATGTCCCCTGGAAATTCGAGGTTCTTGTTTTCCGGCGGACTTGATGCTTTTGCCGTTTGATGAATTTGATGTTATCCTTGGTTTGGATTGGTTGACCGCGCATGATGCGATTGTGAATTGCAAGAGCAAGACTATTGATTTGAGGTGCGCAAATAACGAAGTAGTCCGAATTGAGTCTGCGGACTTGGAGGGGATGCCAGCTGTAATATCAGCAATGTTGGCACAGAAATATGTAAGAAAAGGGTGCGAAGCATACCTTGCGTATGTACTTGATGACAAAGAATTAGAAAAGAAACCCGAATCTGTGCCGGTGGTTTGTGAATACCCGGATGTTTTTCCGGAAGAATTACCGGGTTTACCACCTGTTCGGGAGGTAGAGTTTGGTATTGAGCTTGTACCTGGGACCACGCCGATTTCGATAGCTCCGTATCGTATGGCACCAACCGAGTTAAAGGAGTTGAAAGCTCAGTTGCAAGAACTGACGGATAGAGGTTTCGCTCGACCAAGTTTCTCACCTTGGGGTGCACCAGTATTGTTCGTGAAAAAGAAGGACGGAACTATGAGGTTGTGCATTGACTATCGTCAACTGAATAAAGTGACGATAAAGAACAAATATCCGTTGCCACGCATCGATGATTTGTTCGACCAACTGAAGGGAGCCTCAGTGTTCTCAAAAATAGATTTGAGATCGGGCTATTATCAGTTGCGAATTCGAGATTCAAATATTCCCAAAACTGCCTTCAGAACGAGATATGGTCACTACGAATTCTTAGTGATGCCGTTTGGGCTCACTAATGCCCCTGCAGTATTTATGGATTTGATGAATCGGATCTTCAGACCGTATTTGGACCGGTTCGTAGTTGTGTTCATTGATGACATTTTGGTCTATTCAAGAGATGAGACCGAACATGCTGAGCATCTGAGGCTAGTGCTGCAAATTTTGCGGGATAAGCAGTTATATGCTAAGTTCAGTAAGTGTGAGTTCTGGTTAAGAGAGGTTAGCTTCTTGGGTCATGTGGTATCCGCGTCGGGTATTCGAGTTGACCCGAACAAAATTTCAGCCATACTTGACTGGAAACCTCCGAGAAATATTACTGAAGTTCGGAGCTTTTTGGGGCTCGCCGGTTATTACCGACGATTTGTCAAAGGTTTCTCGATGATAGCCACACCAATGACGAAGCTACTTCAAAAGGATGTTAAGTTCGAGTGGACGGAGAAATGTCAGAAAAGTTTCGATCAACTGAAAACTCATTTGACTGAAGCTCCAATTTTGGTGCAACCCGAATCAGGTAAAGAGTTTGTCATTTATAGTGACGCATCCCTACTTGGGTTGGGTTGCGTATTGATGCAAGAAGGTCGAGTCGTGGCCTATGCGTCGAGACAATTGAAGCCACACGAGAGGAATTATCCGACCCATGATCTCGAACTAGCTGCCATCGTGTTTGCTTTAAAAATATGGCGACATTATCTGTTTGGTGAGAAGTGCCATGTATTTTCGGATCACAAAAGTCTCAAATATTTGATGACTCAACGAGACTTGAATCTGCGACAAAGACGTTGGCTTGAGTTGTTGAAAGATTACGAGCTTGTCATTGATTACCACCCGGGAAAGGCTAACGTGGTTGCGGACGCCTTAAGCCGGAAGTCATTGTTTGCTTTACGAGCGATGAACGTGCATTTGTCTGTTCTACCAGACAATGTGTTAGTAGCTGAATTAAAAGCTAAACCATTATTGACTCACCAAATTCGTGAAGCTCAGAAAGTCGATGATGAATTGGTTGCAAAACGGGCTAAGTGTGTTCCGAACGAGGAATCGGAGTTTCAAATTGATGATGATGATTGTTTGAGGTTCAGAAATCGTTTGTGTGTTCCAAGGAATTCGGAACTCATTTCGATGATTCTGAACGAAGCCCATTGTAGCCGAATGTCAATTCACCCGGGGAGTACGAAAATGTACAACGATTTGAAACGTCAATTTTGGTGGCATGGTATGAAACGGGACATCTCCGACTTTGTTTCGAGATGTTTAATATGTCAACAAGTGAAAGCGGAACATCAAGTGCCTTCAGGATTACTCCAGCCGATCATGATACCCGAGTGGAAGTGGGATCGAGTCACAATGGACTTTGTGTCTGGACTGCCATTGTCAGCAAGTAAGAAGGATGCGATTTGGGTTGTTGTTGATAGGCTGACTAAGTCGGCTCATTTCATCCCCGTACGTACGGATTTTTCATTGGATAAACTAGCTGAATTGTACGTTTCTCAAATTGTGAGATTACACGGGGTACCTGTTTCTATCGTGTCGGATAGAGATCCGAGATTCACCTCACGATTTTGGAAGAAATTGCAAGAAGCTCTGGGTACCAAGCTGCATTTTAGCACTGCTTTTCACCCCCAAACCGATGGTCAATCCGAGCGGATAATTCAGATACTTGAGGATATGTTGAGATGTTGCATCCTCGAGTTCAGTAGTTCATGGGAACGGTATTTACCTTTGATTGAATTCGCTTACAACAATAGTTTTCAATCAAGTATTAAGATGGCACCTTACGAGGCTTTGTACGGTCGTAAATGCCGTACACCATTGTTTTGGACCGAGCTCGGTGAAAGTAAAATTTTCGGAGTTGATTTGATTAAAGATGCTGAACAGAAAGTAAAGGTAATCCGTGAAAGTCTGAAGGTAGCCACAGATCGTCAGAAGTCGTACGCGGATTTGAAACGAAAAGACATCGAGTATCAGGTGGGAGACAAAGTGTTCCTTAAGGTTTCACCTTGGAAAAAGATACTCAGGTTTGGCCGTAAGGGCAAGTTGAACCCAAGATTCATTGGGCCGTACGAAATCTCTGAACGAGTTGGTCCGGTTGCGTATAGATTGATTTTGCCCCCTGAGCTTGAAAAGATTCACGACGTCTTTCATGTTTCGATGCTTCGACGCTATCGATCTGATCCATCGCACATAATTAGCCCATCAGAGGTTGAAATTCAAGACGATATGAGCTATGAAGAAGAACCGATGCGTATCCTAGCTCGTGAAGTGAAGGAGTTGCGAAACAAAAGAGTTCCGCTAGTAAAGGTGTTATGGCTCAAACACGGGATCGAGGAAGCTACTTGGGAGACCGAGAGCTCGATGAAAGAGCGATACCCAAACCTATTCACCGGTAAGATTTTCGGGGACGAAAATTTCTTAAGTGGGGGAGAGTTGTGACAGCCCAAAATTGACCCTAGTCAGGAAGTGGTTTCGGGACCGCTAAACCGAGTCATAATAATAATTAGATGTTATATCCTATGTTTATTTCATGTGAAAGTGCATGTGTGAAAATTTCATGCTTTGATTTTGCCAATTGTGAGTGAAATTTTGAAATGTGACTCATGTGAAAATTTTTGCAAATGCTATAGGCTAATTTGTAGTGGCCAAATAACTTATAGTATGAAATAGGTGGATTTGCATGTCAAATTTCCCACCTTAAAACAAGGTGGCCGGCCATGATGGGCATGATGAGCAATTGTGCAATTTTTTTTTATGGAAATTATGGCATAAGTATGGCACAAATAAAATATGTTAATTTGTGTCATAAAATGTTGGGATAAAACAAATAAAATAAGGGGCATGGGCATAAAATAATGAAGAGGAGTATGGTGAATACAAAAAAAAAAAAGTGTGTGTAGTTGTTTGTCCCCCCCATTGCCGTGAGCTAAAGAAAAGAAAGGAGAGAATTTTTGTTCATCCTTTTCTCATCTTCATACTTGCCGAAACTAGAAAGAAAAACAAAGAAAAAAAAAATTCTCATCCTTTGGTTCATCCTTGGCCAATAATTTTAAGGAGGAAGGAAGAAGAAAGGTGAAGAGGTTCGGCCATGCATGTAGCTAGGCTAAGGTATGTTTGATGATGTTCCATGAGATGCATGCATGTTTTAGTTGTTAGCTTGAGTTATACCTAGCCCATGGTCTAAATCTTGCTATGTGATGGAAATGACATTTGACCATGGATGCATCATTCTTGGTTGATGTTTGATGTGGTGGTGATGAGGCAAGAGGATGAGTTAAAATTCGGCCTAGGTGGAGGTTGTGTTAATGCCATTGCATGCTAAATATGAAGTTTGTTAATGATGCATGTGATGATGACTTGATGATTCTTGAACCTCCTTTTTAGCATTTTTGTGTGAGCACATATGTGCATTGGTTGCTAAATGGAGAAGAATCGGCTAGCAAGTTGTGTGCTAAGGCCGAATGTAACTTTGCATGTTAATGAGCAATGCATGTGTTAAATTGATGGAAAGGGGGAGGATGCTTTACTAGTGTGTATATGTGTGTATTAAGTGTTGAAATCGACCCCAAAAATAGACATGCATATTCGGCCAAGGGGGAAAAATTAGCTAATATGTTGTGTTGATGCATGATTTCACATGTATGTGACTTTAATGTCTAATGTATAAATATGGGCTAAGTGCCTTGTGTTCATCTTTTCGATGCCTAAATGATGAAATCGATTTATTTGTTTAATTAAGCTCAAGAGCAAAGGGGAAATAGATCGGATAAAGGGAAGGAAAAAGTGGTCGAATAGTTAGCGGAATCGTTCGACAACACCCGAGGTAAGTTCTTGAGTAAGAGAGCTTAAATTACGATGTGATTAAATCATGTTTTAAGCAAATGAAAATCATGCTCTATGTGTGGCTATTGAGCCGAATGTGCAAGGATGATATGTGCCTTGTGTTTGAGTTTTGCAAATGAAAATGAAATACGAATGTGCCATGAATTATTGTTAGATGTGCATGATTAATTGAATGCTGTCCGGGCTAAGTCCCGAAGGCTTTGTGCTAAGTGACTATATCTGGACTAAGATCCGAAGGTATTTGTGCGAGTTATTAATTCCGGGTTAAGTCCCGAAGGCCTTTGTGCGAGATACTAATTCCGGGTTAAGTCCCGAAGGCATTCGTGCGAGTTTTAAAATCCGGGTTAAGTCCCGAAGGCATTGTATGAGTTACTATAACCGGGCTATGTCCCGAAGGCACTTGAACGAGGAGCTATATCCGGTTAAATTCCGAAGGTACGTGATTTTGGTAATGAATGAGCTTGCTGTAAAATTTCAGCTAATACTCGAAAAACATCCCAATATTGGGATATGTTACGTATGTGTTGAATTTAATCGAGCCCTTACAAATAAATATTCGCTCAGTTGATGAACGAGCTACCGGCCTTCGGCTAAGTTGGTCTTTTGTGTATGTACATAAGGGTTAACGTTGTGAAGTAAGTTTGATATCGGAAAATTGTGTATTATGAAATATTCCGTTTAGCTAAATGTGTGCTATTCTTTCGTTATGCTGGAATTCCTTGCTCAAAACTTACTAAGCATAAATTGCTTACTTCGTTCCATTGCTCCTCTGTTTTATAGATTTTTGGTTCTCCAGCTATCGGACTCGGGATCTTGAAGTCGAAGTCGCCCACACTATCAAAGGCTCTTTTGGGTACTCTTTTGGTTGAATTTTGATATGGCATGTTTAGGACGACCCATTGTTGTTTTTCGAGTACTTTATGTGATGTATAAGTTTTGGATAGCCATGTGAAAATGGCTTATATGTGTTTAAGTATAATGTTATAATCATTTAGTGTGGATATGCTTGACAAGGATTGGCCACGGGGATGGTTAATCACTTTCATAAATTGTGCTATGTATGCAAAAAGGGCTAGTTGAACCATGAAATAGGTAAAGCCTACCTTAAAGGTAGATGCTGACAGCATCAGTGACGTAGATTTGGAAAATCACTAAAAATAGTAGGAATGGAATTAAATAGTGAATAAATTATGTAAACAAACCTTGAAGAATCTACTTTCATAGGAAAGTAACGAAACAATCATACGGACAGTATGTTAAGAGATATTAAGGTTCTCGTGAGACAGGGTCAGAACGGGTTCTGGGTTCCTTGTTCCAACTTTGGAAATTGATTATAAATTAACCAGAGATAATTAGGAGTCATACCATATATGTATAGATTTTTCTCTGAGTCTAGTTTCTATAGAAACAAACAGCATCAGTATTGGAGCCCTGTACAAGGAGATATCCAAGTCGTAATGTGCAAAGGTCAGGGTAGTCGATTCCTGTAACATGGGAGACTTTAACTAATAAAATGTACTAATTGACCCAATCAAAAATTCTAGAAAAAAATATGTAGATGGGCATATGAGTCTAGTTTCAGGGAAAAATCACAAAACTGAATTTCGAGTTATGAAGCTCAAGATATGATTTTTAAAGCGACTAGTACACAGATTGGGCAGTGTCTGGAAATTTTTCAAAGTTTGTTAACACCTCGTGTTCGACTCCGGTGTCGGACTCGGGTTCGGGGTGTTACAATATTAATATTGATAAACTAAATAAATTAAATTAAACTTACATCTACTCCTAAGTTAATGTATTGACTTCTCATATCCCTTGTTTCGACTACGCGAATTCCTTTAGCCTAAATTCAATTGTTTTACCTATTTAGTTATTAATGTAGGTATCTAATCAATCAACTTGTCGATACCCTAGTAGGATCTTCTGATACGTCCACTAAAATAAAGAGTCGGTAAGAACTACTTATCTTCTAACCTTATAGTCCAAATCGGTTCGGGGTTAAGGTGCTCACGGATAGGCCATGCCAATTTTGGGTTAATTCCTACCTAAATGGTTTCCTAGGGTCGTCAAGCCTAGGGTTTAAGTTATCCCTCTCCCAAACAACTGATCCACAAAGAAACTTTATCCTTCGATCAATTAATAAGATTAGAATGGTTGAAGCCATACGAGGCATGTATAAAGCATAAATTGATTCTAATATTTACACAAACATTCAATTAAACAATGTTAAAGGAAGAGATGTAAAGAATAAAATAAAAGAAAAGAGATGCTCATGGATTTATCGATGAAAGTGTGGCTTCAAAACAATCTCCAATCTCGAGAGTCTTAATTCAAAATAGGATCTTCCAATTACAAGAACATAAAAATACCCTCAATAAAAACTAAGAACAAAATCAAAATTTTAAGTATATTTTCTATCACCGTAAAATTGTGTGTTTAAACTATTTACAATGACCTTTATATAGGCTAAACTTGGAATATTAAAGTCCTTAAAATATTCTTGAAGTCCTTAGAGTTTGACTAGGACAGATACTCCTAATTTCCCTCAAAAATATAATTAAAACATACAACAGTTTTTGGGTTGTGCAGGTGCTTGATTGCAACATAGGCCTGCGATGTTGCAAGCAACCACAGGGGGTATGTCACGATACAAGAGGGCTGTGTGGCGACATCGAGGGCAGTTTTGCTCCATAACTTGTTCTTGGCTTCTATCTTCAATGTTGAGACATTAGTGTCTTGGTGTCGCAACATAGGCATCAATTTTGGCCTAAATAAGCATCTTTAGCTCTCGACTTGTCCTACAAGACCATGTAACTTTATTTAGATAAATAAAATGTAATAAAAACTACTAGAAAGCATAAATTACTACTTTACGTATGAAAACCTAAATATGTACTCAGATGCTTTGATTTAACTATTAAATAAGCTAAAGTTATGTGTAAAAAGGATGTAAATAAGAGTGTAATTCATGATAGATCACTCGCCCACACTAAACTTGTTGCTTGTCCTCAAGCAACCAAAACACATATATTGGAAAAAGAGGAAATAAAAAAAATACAAAAATGACTTAATTAATTTATTTAAACAAGCTAAAGTTAGTGAAGATGGATGTAAATAAGAACCTCACACCTAAACTCTCCCCCAAACTTAATTGGTTGCTTGTCATCAAGCAAACCAAGTCTAGACACATAGTATGCAATAATAAGGCATCTCTTGGATTTTATTACTACTATAAACATGGTTGTCAAATATTAAATGTATAATAATTCCTATCATACATGTAACTTAATATTGATAGTTTGATACCTTGAAATTTTTTAAAGTAAATTAGGATTAGTTTACAAAGTTACATTACTAAAAAATTAGAAATAATTTTCATCACGAAATGTTTAACAATATCACCATTAACATAAATCAAACAGATATGTAGCAGACACAATCATGTGAATAAAAAACATTCATTAAATAAAATTATTTAGCAATTCCGGAAGATTATGCATAGAGAATGCTTAAGTCATATTGTTCTTCTAGGCTTATAATGTTTTGAGGCTTAGGACGATATGAGTTCAAAGAAAAAATATGGCTCAAAACAGTTCAAACACTAGAAATAGTTTAGGAACATGACATTGTTCCTTCTCTTCCCCCTTAATGTCCTATCCAAGCTCACCACCTTTTGTCTCCCTCTCTCACCTACTTTACCTCTCCATGTAGGAAGATACAATATAATATTAGAAACTATGGTCAATTTAACGAGTTTTGGTGCACAAATGACAGAGTTTTCTTACTTGTATGACATTTTGTTTTGTCACTTCACTTTTTACTCTTTTCTTAGTCACTGTGCTTTTGTTCAATACTTTTTTCACTCGTTTTCCTTCTGACATTTTCTAGATTTTTTTCTATACATTTTTTCTCAACCTATAATCATTGTATCACATTGTATCTTCCTTTTTTGCTCTATTTTTTCTTAAACCATAGTAAGTTATCTACCTAAACTCACAATATCTATGTTCTGAAGTCTATTTTGTAATTTATGAAAGGACCAAAGATAGGGAAAAGTTCAATTTTTACGTGTTTTCTTTAGGTTTCAATTTTAGTGGTTCATCAAAAAGGAGTTATCGGGCTCAAATAAGGAGACTATGGGTTCATAACATTATGGCATGGTTATTTGATAACCAACTATTCAAACAATGGCTTAGGTCATCCCTAAGCATCCAACCGTACACAATTTCTTTCATTCTTTGAATTAAACTGAACGAATAATACTCAATTCAAGCATTTATGTCTCTACGACTAGCTAAAAGACTTATATCTCATACGACGTCATCAAACATTCTTACTTAGGTACTTCTAATCTGTTATGCAATTTAACTAAGAAACCTAATCAGTTTTCCTCAAAAATAATCAAATTATCTTATATCAATAAAAAAATTCATGCTTGACTAGAACCATTACATGTTTTTTTTATCTTCAATAGCTATTCATTGTATTAATATAATCCAAGCACCATGAAAGAATAATAATTTCTCTTTTTTTTAAAGTAAATAAATAATTAACTAAAACAAAGTAAAAACACACAAACTAATCCTATGTTCTTCCCCCCACACTTTAGAACATACATTGTCCTTAATTTAAAATAATTATACTCCAAACAAGAAAACTTCCCTGAGTAGGTCGAGTTCTTATAGTTATTATAATTTTACGATTTGTGTGCTCCAAGCGAATAGAAGAGTACCTAAAAAGAAAAATAAAATTCTACGAAAGAAATATAATGTAAAGAAGATAAAATTAAAAAGAAGAAAAAGAAGAAGTGTTGATTATGGATGGTAGAACGTCTAAAAATATCCAGATGAACTTGGGCCTTTACCGTTGCAAGGTGTGTTCTATCTAGGATGTCGTTGTAACACCTTATACCCAGGCCGATCGCCGAGCCCGAATAGTAGGATGCTACACCACCAACATGAATCATACACATCATGAATTGTCACATTTTATGCAAACATCTTTTCATCTTGGCATTTTTACGGATTTTTAAGACAAACATGTATTAGTAATCAATAGATCATGCTAACCATACTTCAGTTGAGCTTATAACATCAATTAACATGCTTTAGGACCTCTTAGCAAAAAATTCAAAACTGTTATGTAGGTATCGATACTAAAGGTGTGGTATTATATTTCTCTCAACTGGTATCAATACTACTTGGAAAATCGATACCAAAATATCTTAAAAAACCACTAAAAAATATCAGTACCACTAAAAAAGTATCGATAATTTTACCCCTAGTATCAATACTCGTGATAAAATATCTATAGTAACTTGCGAAACTGACTTCATGCACTTTCTAAAATCATAGAGGTATTGTTTTTGAAACCCAAATATCGATACCTCTATTCCAGATCATAATAATAAAAGAGTTTCAAGCATATAATCCATACCAACTTAAACACAAACATCATGCATCATTCACCTCATCAAATGGACACCAAAAAGTCTAAAACATTAGTCCAAAACATCATAATCATGATTAAGCAAGAAACCAATAAAGCATACTTTAAGTCCATAGGTTCTAAGCAAAATAAAAACGCAATCAGCTTAATAATCATAGCATATAGTCTACCACATTGCCTTTATTCCCCAAAACATAAATAATCAAGTAAACACCTACAAATAGCTACTAAAGTTTTGGCTTGGATCACCCCTCGAAGACCAGACCGCTCACACCGACACTACTTATCTACAATGGTTTAAAAGGAGTGGTTGAACTTAACAAGCTCAGTGAATGCTCAGAATAACTACCACGCAAACAATTGATCATGCGCTATCAAAAACTAAATAGCATAATTATAACAGTCCCAAATGTAGTGTCATATTATATTTATTCATGGATAACGTATTAGTTCATTTTCATGGTAATCACATGAGCTTTTAAGCATATATCACTTTACATAGCAATAAAAAGTAATGATAATTTGGCACTTGGGTTATGAAACATAAAAGTGGGTACTACCACCACTTATTGGACACACGGATCTCAATACACCAGATGACTCTTAGACTCGAACATGTCTCAAAAGTGAAGCATATAGGTAACAGTCTCCAACATACCAAACATATCTTGGTGAATAGAGCTTAACTCACTGATAACTCTTGAAAAGAGTTATATTTTTTGCCTTTAGACTTGGTTAATTGCCTGTACTTAGGTAAGTTTAGTTGCATTTTAAGATTTTCCATTAGTATTTTTAGGAAATTGCATTAAAAGGCTTGGAATGTACTTAAGTGTTATTACATGTTACTTCTCATTGTTTGCGAGAAAGATTGGTTTGTTGGAAGGCATGTGTAGAATGAGGAAAGGAAGTAAAGGGGTGTAGGTTTTTCGTGGCAAAAGGTTAGACAGTTTTCTAACACGAATGTCGTGGCAATGCCAGGAAGTGACCTAGTCAACACTTAACCGTTATCAGCCTACTATACATGTACTAGAAAAATCAGCCTAAAAAGGAGGAAAAATATCATAGGATCATGAGTCTACTCTAAAGGAGGAGATATAAAACCCAAAAAAAAAAGAAAAAGGGAATTTTTTGGGGTAGACGGTTAGGGGCCCATTTTTAGGAAAAAAAGATCCTTGGACGAGAATAGAGGATAACAGTTAAGAATAAGCCAGAATCAAAAGGGAAAAGATAAAGTCAGTCCCTCTTACCCACTATTAGATATTATGACGCCTAAGCTGTAGGCTCAAGAGGTTAAAGCCATCTTCCTGAAGTTCGTTTTTTACTTCTTTATTTACTACTTTGTGAATTAAATCGAGAAAGAATGATGTTGAGTGTTATTCTGAATTTGGATTTTATTTTCCAGCACATGAGTTAATCTCATAGGTTTGGGATTGCTTAATGAAACCTTTATTTCCTTTAATGGCTAAATCTTAGATTAGTTTTAATTTACTATTTCATTCAATGGTAATTATGAATTGCATGTGTATAATATCTAGACGTAGATGAATGTGCAGCATGTTTGTGAAATTAATCCAATACTGACAAGGTTAGGTTAGTTAGATCAAAATTGGATAATATGAGCAAATGTTTGGTTAAATACTTGTAGCAACTCTAGACATAGAGCAGCATTTTGTATGGAAGAAGAAGAATAGAAGTAGGAACCAGACTCAAAGCCTATAGACATATAGTGCCCTAGGTGTGGAAACTTAAGGTTTAGCTCACGAAAGAAGCATACCACAGTAGAACTAATCCGAGTAGTAGAATAAGATTGATCATGCTGAGACAATATTGGTTGTAGCATCTTTTCAAATCAACATCATAGATCTTTTAATCTTTGTTGTAGCATCTTTATTTCTACAGCTCTAATAGTTTACTTGATTGTTCTGTACATTTTATTCATAATTATTCTCCTAATTGCCAGTGTTGTTTTTGCCTTAACATTAATCTCACTTTACTATAATAACTTAACCAATTTAAACCTATCCTCTTGATCCAATGTGTATACTTGCACAATTTGCATTTCATATTGACACGCGACACTCACATTCCCTTGTCTCTCCAAAACTATCTCAGGCATCAATGCCCCAAAATCACAACACAAAGGTGAGTACTCATAATCCTATGGCATGCCAACTATATCCAACGATCTCATAAGGTCATAAGGCCAAAATATACACAATTTTAGCCATATTATTTACTAACTTTCTGCAAGTATTCATTGCATATTTATATTATTAGCACAATATAATCACTGCCACTCTGCATGAATAACATGCCCACGTTCACTTTCACAACAGTCATCACAAGCTTATAACGCATGTCATAGCATCACATATTTATTCATATTTCCACATTTACACAAGCACACATATATCACAATAACTTATGGTTTAAGAAAACTTTCACTCAAAATTTAGAGTAGGGGTTTAGGCTACCTCTAAATTCCCAATTTACACAATGAATCATCTAGGAGCAGCGATTTCAAAACACTCATGAAATATGCTTTCGTCGAAAAGCAAAAAACTTAAACAAGCTTTTCTTTGCCTTTGTCTCTAATTTTTGATGGTCCTATCAATTTTGACGCTTCAAAAAGGCAAACCACACAAATACACAATCAACAATCAGCCAATGACTTACTTCAAAAATTCAAGAACATAAGCCTAAGCTAAGTTCTTTTGTAACTAAACTTTTGACAAAGAAAACTTAGAATTCGAATATCTTAGTCTACACTTAATATTTTTGTATGAAATGAATTACATTCATCTAGATATTCATCTACAACTAATTCCCAACCTTTAAACTACACAAAATCGCTCAATTCATATTATCAAAAATTTTTGACGTATAATTGCTATTATGATGAAAATTCATTAGAACTTGAGAAATCCTTAACAAAACTTGAAAGTAAGTTTAGAAACCTTCTAATCATGTTAAAATAAGTTGAAAATCACTTTGAAACCATGTTTTTATTCAAAATCCCATAATCCACCATTAACGACCCAATTTTCGTCTTTTATTTGAAACATACGATTCAATGACTATTAACTTAATTTTAGAGACTAGATTATGCTTAAAACAAATAGAAAGATGAATAGTTACCTACGATGGGAGGAAACTAGAGATTTTTTATGCAAATTTGAGAAACCCGCAAGTGAGGAAGATGAAGAAATTAATAGTATTTTGAGTGTTTTTCTTAAATTCCTATGAAGATTAATGTTATGGGAATGGAGGAAATCAATTGAGTGAAGGTTTGAATAAAAAAAGTGAAAAAGAATAGCTTAGTGAGCAAGGGACAGCTAAAGCATAAAGATGGAGAAGGCTTTCGTGAAAAACTATAGGTGGGGGAAAGAAATAGGTCTATTTCAAATATTTTGTAAAAATGCAACATAAATGCTCATAATTTTGAGTCTATCATAAATAAATTATTATTTCTAAAATTATAGGTTTCTAAAACACTTTTTCAAAAATTAATTTGATTTTCCTAAAAACCGAAGTTGAAAATATTTCTGGTTTACCATGTCACAAAATTTTGAACACCCTAAGGCTAAAATCTCTAAAATATCCCTAAAACTCCTAAGTCATATTTTAGGGTGTTACAACTCTCCCCCTCTAAAAATAATTTCATATTGAAATTTACCTTAGCTAAATAGATACGAATATTTTTTTCTCTTTGCCTCTTCATCTTCCCAAGTAGCCTCATCTATCTTGTGGTTGCGCCACAAAACCTGTACCAATGAAACTCTCATATTTTGCACAACATGTTAATCTTCCTATTCATCGCGTTATAGGTGATCGAGCTAAGCCAATTCCTAAACATATGGTGCCAATTTTGGATGATCTAAATCCAGGATAGTAAGACCACTCATTCAGGCTCAGCATTTTTAATTGAAACTGATGATGTATCAGATGCTACAAATAGTATGTTTCAGATGTTTCAGACCACAAGGAGCTCTACCAAGTAATACTAAGAATTCAAGATCGTAAGGGAAGGAGCATTGTAAGGTAATTACTCTAAAAAATTGGACCCAGCTGAATGAAATTGTTAAAGATGCCATGGCAGAAAAGGGAAAATTAGATTGCAACAATGGAAAAATTTTAAAAATGTTTGAAAATCACATTGCGTCTGAAAAGGCTAAACAAAACAATGTTGTAGAAGAATCAAATCTTATTGCTGATGGAAATGCTACTGCAAAACAACATCACCAATCGGAAGGATAGCCACCTCCACCATTCTCTTAATGATTTCACAATTGTAAATAAGAGGCTCAGTTCAAAAGATTTCTAAATATCCTTAAACAACTTCACATCAACATACCATTGGTTGAAGCTTTGGAGAAGATGCCCAATTATGTGAAATTTATGAAAGACATACTATCAAAGAAGCGTGGATTGGGAGAATTTCAGACTGTTGCTCTCACTGAAGGGTGCACAGTATTGGTGATGAATAAATTACCTTTAAAGTTGAAGGACCTAAGAAGTTTCACTATCCCATGTTCAATTAGAAATCATTATGTTGGTAAGGCATTATGTGATTTTGGAGGAAGTATAAATCTAATGCCTATGTCTATTTTCAGGAAGCTGGGAAATGGGAAAACAAGACCTACTACAGTTGCGTTGCAACTAGTTGATCGATCTTATGCACATTTGGAAGGTAAAATTGAGGACGTATTGGTAAGCGTAGATAAATCTATTTTTCTGTAGATTTCCTTTTTTTAGAATGTGAAGCTGAAAAAGATGTGCTAATTATTCTTTGAAAACCTTTCCGTACTACTGGAAGGATTTTAATTAATATGCAGAAAGGCAAACTAACCATGAGGGTAAATGATCAACAAATTACTTTTAATGTATTTGATGCCAATAATGAAGAATGCCACACCATTGGGTTGATAGACACAATAGTAAAGGCAGAATTTGCAAACTTTTACCATAGAAAGTTTGATAGTGATGAAGACTCAATTGAGTGGAGTGATGCGATAATTTTTTAGGACCTTGGTGAACTTACGGAAGCCAAGCAGCTTGTGGATAGACCAAGGAAGAAGTTTGAATCCTTAGATTTATCAGACCGCTCTTTCAAGCCTCTTAAACCATAGATAGAGGAACCCCCACTGGAGTTGAAACCTTTGTTGTAGCATTTAAAATATGCTTATTTGGGAGAAAACAACACTTTGCCAGTAGTTATTTCTGCTGAGTTAATACTTGATCAATAGGTGAAGTTGTTGGAAGTGCTTCGATGATCTAAGAAGGTATTTGGATGGACAATTGCCTACATCAAGTGAGTCAGCCCTGCTATTTGTATGCATAAAATTTTACTAGAGGATTGCCATAGAAATTCTATTGAACAACAGAAGAGGTTGAATCCAATCATGAAGGAAGTTTTTAAAAGAGATTATCAAGTGGTTAGACGTTGGTATTATCTACCCGATCTCTGACAGCTCGTGGGTGAGCCCTATCCAATGTGTACACAAGAAAGGAGGTGTCACGGTGATTAGCAATGATAACTATGAGCTTATTCCAACTTGCATTATCATGGGATGGAGAGTATGTAAGAAATATCACAAGCTTAACAAGGCAACTCAGATGAACCATTTTCTCTTACCTTTCATCGATTAACTGTCAGATAGATTAGCTGGGTAAGCTTTCTACCATTGTTGGATTGTTATTCAGGGTATAATCAGATTGACATATCACCCAATAACCAAGAGAAGACAAGTTTCACTTTTCCATATGGAACTTTTGCATATAAATGAATGTCATTGGGGTTGTGTAATGCCTCGGCAACATTTCAACGTTGCATGATGATGATATTCTCAAACATGGTGGAAAATTTTCTTGAAATCTTCATGGACAATTTATCTGTATTTAGCAATGATTTTGAGGATTGCTTAAAAAATTTGGAATTGGTTCTATGTCGTTGTGAAGAAATAAATCTTGTTTTAAATTGGGAGAAATGCCAATTAATGGTTCATGATGCTATTGTGCTAGGTCATAAGATATCGCAGCAAGGGATTAAAGTTGACAAAGAAAAAATTGAGATGATAGGCAAATTGCCGCCTCCGACCAGTGTCAAGGTATAAGGAGTTTTCAAGGTCATACCGGATTTTATAGAAGGTTCATTAAGGATTTTTTGAAGATATCTAAACCCTTGTGTACCTTGCTGGATTAGAATAGACCTTTCAATTTTGATGAACCTTGTTTGATTGCTTTCGAGGAAATGAAAAGACGATTGGTAACAACACCAATTGTGATTGTTCCGGAATGGACACTTTCTTTTGAACTCATGTGTGATGCTAGCGATTATGCTATGGGAGTAGTGTTGGGACAAAGGAAGAAGAAGGTATTTCATGCAATTTATTATGCGAGCAGGACCCTAATGGATCCGCAGCTTAACTACACCACCACTGAAAAAGATTTATTGGCTATGGTTTACTCATTCGATAAATTTTGATCGTATTTAGTTGGTATCAAAGTCACAGTGTACATAGATCACTCTGGTATTAAATATTTGGTTACCAGGAAAAATGTTAAGCCAAGGTTAATTTGGTGGATAGTTTTGCTGCAGGAGTTTGATTTAGAAATTCGAGATAGAAAGGGGACTGAAAATCAAGTGGTTGATCACCTATCGAGGTTAGAAGCTTGAAATGAAAATGTCAATTTTCAACTTATTAAAGAAGATTTCCAAGACAAGCAACTGTTGTTTGCCATGACATTATCTTGGTACATCGATATGGTGAACTTACTAGTAAGTGGGCTGCTGCAACCTGATCTCAACAGCCAAAGAAAATGGAAGTTCCTTCATGATGCCAAGCAGTATTAATGGGATGAACCCTTCTTGTTCAAGCAATGTACTGATCAAATAATTACGAAGTGTGTCCGTGATGACGAAGTACATAGCATCCTCCAACATTGTCACTCAGTGCCTTACAGAGGACACTTTAGAGGAATGAGAACTATTTTCAAGGTACTCCAATCTAGTTTTTATTAGCTGAGTTTGTTCAAGGATGCCCAAGAATTTTATAAGTCATGCGAACATTGTCAAAGGATAGATGATTTATCTAAAAGACATGAAATGGCGTTGCAAAATAGTTTGGAGATTGAGTTGTTCGATGTTTGGGGAATTGACTTTATGGGTCCATTTCCACCATCATTTAGCAATCCTTACATACTCGTGCAGTGGACTACATCTCAAGTGGGTCGAAGCGGTACCCTGGAAACACGAAAATTTATGTGTTTTTACATGCCCTTTTTAACTTAAAATTATGCTATTTCGATTATTCTTCTCGAAAAATAATTAAATATTATAAAATAATTAAATTATGTTAAAAATATGAACATGATGAATTTTATAGTTTATTTTGATTAATTTTGACTATTTTTTACAAATTTGCACAAAGGGTGAAAATTGGCTTGGCAAACAATGCTCCAAGAATAAAATCGAGAAGAAATTTGAAGCAAATTTCCAGCCTAAAATTTGGCAAACAATGCTCCAAGAATAAAATCGAGGAAAATTTATTTCCAGCCTAAGATGGTCCAAAAATGTGTGTTAATTCATACTATAATTAATTTTAATTTATTCCCAATTTAATTTGGGCTAAATAAATTATTATAAATTAATTACGGGAAAAAAGTCTAGTTCAACCGCATTGGTTGAACCGAATCTAGTGAACCAAACCAGCCACCAATTGGGCTACCCAAAACCGTCCATATGCTGACCAAAATCAGCATTTTAGCTGACTAAATAAACTTTCAAAGAAGCCCTTGAATAACTTTCAACCTTGTATTCAAGCCCCTCCAAAAAATGTGGCTTTATGGATTTGCCCGAGGCTATTTTTAGCAAAGTTGAATCTCTCAACTTTGCCATGTGTGTGGGCGGCCAAGGGGTGTATCTTTTGCTGATGAAATTTTCTATTTTTAGTAGCCACAATCAGCTATAAAAGCCACCCATTGCTGATCATTCAACTCATCCCTCACACTCTCATTCTCTCTTCTCCTCTCTCACTTTCTCTCAACTTTTCCTTCACATTTTCCCTTTTGTTCAAGTGCTGATTTCTTCTCTTGAGAAAGAGGTCCTCATCAGCCATTTTTAGCAGTAATTAAAGTGTTCATAAGCCACATTGATAGCCGAGGACAACGGAGAAATCAGTCAAGCCACAGAGAAACACCAAATTTGCTTCTTGTTCCCTATCTCTTTAAATTTCATTGTTGTTTTGAAAAACATATTTATGAATATTTATGCTATTGAAATGGTTATTTTAATCAATCTAGCTTGAATTTAATCCGTGTTGGGTTGATTATATTTTGCCTACTTGAATTATTGAAATTGTGTTTGTGCTGTTATAGGCCTCGGTAAGATGCTTGATTAAGTAAAATCATGCCTAAGTTATTATTGCAATATTAATTGTTAGATAAGTAATGAATTAATTATTAAATTGTATTGAAATTGTAATTAATCGACATAATACTTAATCAGTGAATGTTTATTCTTCTAAGGTAGCTGAAGTTAATTTAGCATTGTATTTGGCGATACATATGCCTTGCATAACTTGCAAGATTATTGTGATTAAACTGTTTCAAGGTAGAAATACTTTGTTAGCTCACTTAATCTTTTATATGTAAGAATATGCCCAAAGATCAATCATGAGATGGTTGTAATAACATACTTGATTTATCATGTTTATTAATATAAGGCAATATAAGGAGTTACAATTATTATTTCAGTTTCTTTTCTGTGAGTATAAATAAACTATTTTATAATAATATCCTGAGAATAATATGATTATTCTTAAAAAGTCTTTAGTCATGTAATATTTATGACTAGGAGAACAATAATGCATTAAGACTAACATGTAGTTGATGGATGATAAAGAGTTGTCATTGATATGGAGTGTCAAAATCAATGCATGAATATGTGTGTTAGAGAACAAACATATTGGATTGACCCACTATGAGTATATTTCTTGGATTATTATGTAATTGTCACAACATTACTAATAGTGATTAATATGTATATGATCCTCAGACTTGAGATCATCATTATCCTAACATCATGAGTTTTATATTTTGATACAGTCAAACATACACCGTAACTGGTTGTTCTATAACGGCTGATGTTGGATATACCACAATCTATGTAGAGGGATATGGTTGATCAATATAGGATAAGTCCCTCCTACATAATGAGAGTAAAATCTTAGGCCATTTGATTGAGTGAGACTAGAAATGCATGGTCATGCTCAAATTAGTTGATATGAGGTGTCATACTTATTTGTATATCATAGTCTACTCAAGATATCAAGGAACATGGGATGGACTATGCAAGTGTGACTATTCCATGACTTGTGTCCAATCTAGAGATAAAGGACTTAAGAATTAATGCATGAAAGGTTAATCGGAAAAAGGTTATGTCGAATCTTGATTTCTTGTAACTTAGGTAGCAATGATGCATTGCTAGATGCCACTCATTGTTTGCAGCATTAGAATCGTTCTAGTATTACGGCTAACGTTACAAGAACCTACAGGGTCACATCCTATGGTTGAAATAGACGGAATAAGCCATAGTTGGTATTGTGTTTGGTTTTCATATGAATTAAATTAATTATAGAATTAATTTAATTGGGTAATCAAATATCTAACATATTATATGTACAAGGTTGTTGAACACATAATGAGAACATAGTTCTATTAATATATGAATTTGGTTCGTATATAAATTTAAATAAATATAGTTTACCCAAATCCTTATTATAATTAATGTAATTATAATTTCGGTTTAAAACATTATTATAATTATTTATTTTTAATTATTATGTTCAGATAAAATTTTTATGAATTATGATTCATTATATATATACCAATTATAAGAGGGTTAGGATAAAAAGAGTTTTTTTTTAAAACCCTAAGAAAACAAAAAATTCTAAAATTTTGCTTGAGAAGTCTAGCAGCCATCAAGCAAAGAATTCTCCAAAACAATTTTGGGGATTTCTTCCGTTCATTGTTAAACCGGGTGGATTACATAGAGGTCGGAATCATGAAAGGTAGCGGCTTGGTTCGGTAGTAGCTTAGAATTCTCATTTTCGAGGCATCGCTGTATACTCAGATTAAAATTACGGTAATTTCGAAACCATTATTTCACCCCGATTCATTCCTCACACATGGATCCATGGGTTGAATCACTGAAATTATTATTATTTATTAATTTTCGCTGCGCCATGGGGGTACCGGTGTTCCAACATTATGTACTTGTGAAGATTGATTAATCGCTTGGATTGACATTGGAAAATGTTCAAAAGATTGATTAATTTAATAAGTATGTATGAGTAATAGTTAGCAAATTATCGAGTTGCCGTGAATTTGTTCGTAGCAGTATAAACATAAGTTTAATAATTCTAAGTTAAAGGAATGTAATTAATCCAGCACAATTATATCATCTTGATTAAACCTTATTTGAAATCGTGCATTAGAACCTTTTTATTTTTAAATTTTTTTACTTAGTTTTTAACCCTTAGTTTTTAATCAAATTTAAACCAAAATATTTTCCATCACCAAAGTGTTTGAACATTAATTTCATAAATATTCCTTTTTACAATCCCTGTGGGTACGATAACTCGATATTTACTTGTCACTTTATTACTTGTTGCGATTGTGTACACTTGCACATTTTCGTCGTTCCAAGTTTTTGGCGCCGTTGCCGGGGACTGTTTTTTAAAAAAAGTCATTATTTGTGAATCTGTTTTTACATTTTGGTTTATTTACTTTCCTGTTTAAATCATTACTTACTTAATCTTTCTGTAAGTATTTCAGGTGTTTATGAGTATTGACCAAATTATCGACTTACTCCCTGTGGACCCTAAAATAGAACGAACCTCTCGACAGCGAAGAAAACAAGCGAACCAGAGAAGGACCGAAGAGATAAAATTTGAGGATATAAATCAAGGAAACGGGGCAAACCTTGCTCAGAATCCTATCCTTATTTCTTATGGTAAGGATAGATCTTTAAAACAGTATGCCGTGCCAGTATTTAATGATCTTAATCTGGGTATTAGAAGACCCAAAATTGAGGCACAACAACTCCAGCTAAAGCCAGTCATGTTCCAGATGCTTCAGACTGTGAGCCAATGCAGTGGAATGCCTACTGAAGATCCTCATTTTCCTGGAGTAACCAAGTGGTTGGAACCAGTAATACTTACGCCCAACCTAAACCAACTCAGCCTCCTAGTTTCCCTCAATAAGTTCAGAAACCAACCCAAGCAGAACCATCCAATAGCTTAGAGAATCTATTGAAGGCGTACATGGAGAAAAACGACGTGACTCTAAGGAATTTGGAGAATCAAATGGGGCAGCTTGCTACTGAACTCAAGAATCGACCACAAAGTGCTCTACCTAGTGACACGGAGAATCTGAGAAGTCTGGGGAAGGAACATTGTAAAGCGTTGACATTGAGGTGCAGAAAGAGAGTAGAGCCGAACACTGTCGAAGTTGAAAAGGAGCCAGCTGACGCTCAAGATTCAGAAGAAGTTCAACCAAGTGTTGAAATTTCAGTTTCACCATAATCAGAATCTGCAAAACCCGACAAAGTAACCTTAGGACCAGCTAATTCTGATCAACTAACAATGTCGTTAGATACAAAATTAGCGCCAAAGATGAATTAACCAGAATCAGTCCCAGTAATGAAACCACCACCACCCTACCCTTAAAGACTTCAGAAACAGAAGAAGGAGATCCAATTCAAGAAGTTCCTAGATGTACTCAAGCAACATCACATCAACATCTCGTTGGTTGAAGCACTTTAGCAAATGGCAAACTACATCAAGTTCATGAAAGATATCTTGTCTAAGAAATGAAGACTTGGAGAATTTGATACGGTAGCTCTGACGAAGGAATGCAGTGCATATCTTCAAGACAAACTACCACCAAAATTGATGGATCCTGGATGTTTTACCATACCGTGCAACATTGGAAAAACATATTGTGGTAAGGCATTATGTGACTTAGGTGCAAGTATCAACTTAATGCTTATGCCAATATTTAGGAATTTGGGGATAAGAGAAGTTAGACCAACTACAATTACGCTTCAACTAGCAGATCAATCCTTAGCATATCTAAAAGAAAAAATCGATGACGTATTAGTACGTGTAGATAAGTTCATCTTTCCTGCTGACTTTGTAATTCTAGATTTTAAAGCAGACAAAGAAGTACCAATCATCCTAGGAAGGTCTTTCCTAGTAAGTAGAAGGACCCTTATTGATGTGCAAAAGGTTTTGCTCACTATAAGTATTCAGGATGATCAGGTAACATCTAATGTCTCTAAGTCTATGCGATTTCCTGACACAATGGATAATTGCTCTGCAGTGTCCGATTTAGAGGATTTAATAGTGGAGAAGGAACTCAACTATGTTTAGGACCCACTGGAAAGAATTTTGACATCGGATCCTCCAAATGATGAAGAGGAAGATGAATACTTAGCTTTGCTAAAACCTAATCAAAGGAGATTTAATCCGCAATCCCATTTTGAACATTTGGAGTTAGAAAAAATACGTTTATTTAAAAGCGTCGATCGAGGAGCCACCTAAATTAGAACTCAAGGTATTACCTTCTCATTTAAAATACGTTTATTTAGGTAACGCTTCTACTCTGTCTGTGATTGTTTAAGCAGAATTGACCACTAAGCAAGAAGAGAAACTTATCTTAGTGCTAAAACAATTCAAGAAGGCCATCGGATGGACTATAGCCGATATTCGCGGTATTAGTCCATCTGTATGCATGCACAAGATTATCCTAGAAGATTCCAAAAAAGGGACGATTGATGGACAATGGAGATTGAACCCCATCATGAAGGATGTAGTAAAAAAATAGATCATCAATTGGTTAGATGCAGGTACCATCTACCCCATCTCAGACAGTTCATGGGTAAGCCCGGTTTAGTGCGTGCCAAAAAAAGGAGGTATCACGGTCGTAGAGAACGAGAACCACAAGTTGATACCGATTCAAATGGTTACGGGATGGAGAATCTGCATCGATTACTGGAAGCTGAATAAGGCGACTAGGAAATATCACTTTCGTTTGCCGTTTTTGGACCAGATACTGGATAGACTCGTAGGACGAGATTACTACTTTTTTTCTCAATGGATACTCAAGAGTATAATCAGATTACAGTAGCACCAGAAGATCAACACAAAATGACATTCACCTACCCGTACGGTATGTTTGCATTCAGATGCATGCCATTTGGTTTATGTAATACACCAGCTACATTTCGAAGATGTATGATGTCTATTTTTACTGACATGAATGAGAAATATTTGAAAGTTTTTATGGACAATTTTTTAGTATTCAGAGATACTTACGATGATTGCTTAGCCAATCTAACTAAGGTACTAAGGTGATGTGAAAAAACAAATCTCATACTCAACTGGGAAAAGTTCCATTTTATGGTATGAGAAGGAGTTGTTCTAGGCCATTGGATAACGAGACATGGGATCGAGGTAGACAAAGAAAAGGTAGACGTTATTGAGAAACTCCCACCTCCAACATCTATAAAGGGTGTTAAGACCTTTTTGGGCCACACTGATTTTTATCAAAGATTTATCAAGGACTTCTCCAAAGTTGCTAAACCCTTATGCAAATTATTGGAGAAGGACTCTATATTCAAGTTTTATGAGGAATGCTTAAAAGCATCCAACAATTTGAAGAGTCGATTAGTCATGGAACCCATAATCGTCACACCAGACTGGGATTTTCCATTCGAATTGATGTGTGATGCAAGTGACTTAGCAATTGGAGTTACCTTGGGCCAACGAAGGAACAAAGTTTTTCACCCCATCTACTACGCAATTTGAACCCTAACAAGAGCTCAACTAAATTATACTGTAATAGAAAAAGAGTTACTTGCTATTGTGTTTGCTTTCGACAAGTTTCGATCTTATTTGGTAGGTACCAAAGTGATTGTCTATACGGAGCACTCGGCAATTAAGTATTTACTTGTGAAGAAAGACGCTAAGTCGAGGCTAATCCGATGGCTACTTCTACTTCAAGAGTTCGATCTAGAAATTTAAGATCAAAAGGGAGTCGAAAATTAAGTAGCAAATCACTTGTCCATATTAGAGCCACAAGAAGGGGATTCTCCTCTTATACCAATTCAGGAGACGTTTCCAGAGGAACATATCCTGAAGGTAAATCATGTCCATAATACCCCTTGGTTTGCTAATATTCCTAACTATTTAGCATGTGGTTTGATGCCAATTGATAAGACGTATCAACAAAGGAAAAAGTCTCTTCACGATGTGAAGTACTATTTCTGGGAAGAGCCATATGTGTTTAAAAAGTGTGCAGATAAGATGATCAGGAGATGCATGGCAGAAGATGAAATACCGAAGATTTTATACCACTGTCACTCAGCTCCAAGTGGGGGACTGTAACACCCCGAACCCGAGACCGTCGCCGGAGTCGAACACGAGGTGTTAACAGACTTCAAACCACTTATTTGACATTTCCCAGACAAGCTGCCAATCTGCGTACTAGTCGCTTTAAAAATCATATCATGAGTTTTGAAACTCGACATCCAGTTCCGTAAATTTTCCCTGGAAGTAAACTCATATACCTATATGGTAGAATTTTTGTAGAATTTTTGGTCAGGCCAATTAGTACAGTTTATTAGTTAAATTCTCCCCTATTACAGGGTGCGACTACACTGACCTTCATGCATTACGATTTGGATAACTCCCTGCACAGAGCTTCAATACTGATGCCGTTTGTTTCTATAGAAACTAGACTCAGAGAGGAATCTATACATATATGGCATGACACCTAATTATCTCTGGTTAATTTATAATGAATTTACAAAGTCGGAACAGGGAACCCAGAAACTGTTCTGGCCCTGTCTCACGAGAACCTGAATATCTCTTAACATACTGTCCATATGATCGTTTCGTTACTTCTATATGAAAATAGACTCATCGAGCTTCGATTACATAATTTATTCACTATTTAATTCCATTCCTACTAATTTTTGTAATTTTTCAATCCCACGTCACTGCTGCTGCCAGCATCTGTTACTGAAGCAACTATGCCCATTTCGTGATTTCTCATTGATCTAACTAGTAATTCATCATACATATCACAAAATTATAATCATGACTAGCCATACCAAAGGCTAATCATTGTCAAACATCTCCCTACTACACTATTGCCATATCATGAATCTTAACACCAAAATTAATCAGCCATGACATATGGCATAAAAATCGAATTACCAAGACTTACGACCTAACGTTATAAAACCAAATTCAACCGAACATTTATGCCATTTTCACATGGCTAAAAGTTTACATACCAAATCTCAACAAAACATATTAGCCTATACATGCCGAAATGTTCTCCTAGACCGACTAAAAAGAAGATACCAAAAGTTGCTAGCCGGTGTGATGACTCCGATGACGGCCCGATCACGCAAAAAGAGACAAGTCCAAGAAACCTAAAATAGGTGACAAGGAAACACCGAGTGAGTATATAACTCAGTAAGTCATAAGCAATGCACTACCGTCCATTAATAACATTATCACAAGAGGAAGCAAAATGGAACGAGGCTAGTTACTCCATCCATACCGAACCATACCATTGTTCCTCAAACCTATCGGTTCAATCTCATACCAAGTCATGCATTCACATTCCATATACTAATCAATAGGATATTTGAGGCATTTTCATACATCATTTTATTTTTGTTACAATCATACAACTAAACGACCTTTCACCTATTCCACGATAAATCTTATGTACGTGACTTCAATTATAATTGTCACATAGGTTCAAACTTACCAAGCTCAACTTCAAATATAAACATAGCGCCTATTAGTCACGAACTCAAGGTACTTACCCGATCCGCTGTCCGTGATCAACTCAATAATGTCGCACACTTAGCGTCCATAGTGATTCAAAAGTATATATTAAGTCCGCACACTCAGTGCTATATAATCAACTCGCACACTTAGTGCTATATAATCAAACTCGCACACTTAGTGCTACATAATCAAACTCGCACACTTAGTGCTGTACAATTTAAACCCGCACACTTAGCGCCAATCTCATGATCATAAATGTTTATACCCGCACTCTTAGTGCCGAGATCAACAACTCAATACATCTCACCTCTTATCTTTTCATTCAACACTTTCATCACCACATACATACATGTATATATATATATTTATCATTCCATTCAGCATCATTACATAGACGTTATGACCATTTAAATTAATACAAACTATATGCTTCATGACTTACTTTATGTTGGGTAAAATAATTCCAAGTCGGCTACTCGATGGCCTTCGATTTCCCCTTGTTGGACGCGTCTCCTTTAGGTTCCTGAGCTTAAATAAATAAATCAACTAGTTTAATTTCCTTGCTAGTTATTTATATCCCATAACATTAATAGTTTCATATCAGAAGAAGCATACGGCAACATTTTATTTTTATTCACCTTATGCTTTTTACTAACTTTAAGCCATTCGGCTATTGATCACCTAAGATCCAATTACTAAAATTAACCCAATAAATATTTCAATAAAACACACATAAATATTATATACACGGCAACCACCCTTGTTAATTACTCATATATATTTTAATAATTTTCGTTTCATCTTACAACCATTCTTGTTCAAAACATTAGAACCTTAACTAATACTTATAAATTGTCTCAAGGCCGAATGCATTCTTACTTCCAAAGTAACATAGTCGATGATATATTTTATTTCAAGGTACATATTCATAATTCAAATTCAACCATATAAACCAATATCACCCACTTCATCAATTATAGAGAATTAAAGTTAATATCACAATGTGTACTCTATATGGCCCATTATACATAATCAAATTTAACATCATCCATATATTTACTCATATGGCCGAATATACATACCCCATATAATATCATTTTCATTCCATTTAACACTTAATTTCCACCACATAAACACTTGGCCGAATAATCCTAAACTAGCAAAACTCCACATTTGTTCATACCATCTTTTAAATTCACATGTATATTTTATTTTTACATGAACCATAGCCGAATCGTTTTAACCATGAGTAACATAACAAGCATAAATCATACTTATGGATATACCATGGCCGATTCAATCTAATCACATCCAAAATCATCAACCATTTTCAATGCATATAACATATATAAACATGAATAAGTTTCATATAATCTCTTAACACATTAATTTCTTTCATCAACAATCTTTTGTTTCTTTATCCATCAAAACTTAAAGGTAAGAAAAAAAATCAAGTTCTTCTCACACATACCATAACCGAAAGTTCCATCCAACACTCTAAATTCAAAATTTTAGTATGGCTAGGTAAGAAAAACATGATGATTAACCTGAACAAACTAAGATTTCAAAAGAAAGATTAACAAAATTTACTAACCTTCTCTTCATTCAAAAGGCCGAATGCCTTTGCCCCCCCTCTTTTTCTTCTTCTTGTACGACTAAGAAGAACAAGGTAATAACCCCTTTTTTTACTTCTTTTATTATCCTTAGTATTTCTTTTATTATTTCCTTTCCTTTACATAAAATAATGACCACTTCATGGAAATTTACCACATATTCTAATATATGCTCCATCATGGCCGGCCACTATGTATAAAAAAAGGAGTATTTGACATGCAAAGCCATTATTTTCACTACATGCTTTAATAGGTCCTTATAAATTAACCTATCACATTTCAAAATTTTCTCACATAAGTCCTATTTACTAAAATTCACCTACAATTAAACAAAATTCAAATATGAAATTTTCACACATGCATATATACATATAATAAGCATCAAATATGACAGCTAATTATTTTTGTGACTCGGTTTAGCGGTCCCGAAACCACTTCCCGACTAGGGTCAATTTTGGGCTGTCACAACTCTCCCCCACTCAAGAAATTTTCGTCCCCAAAAATCTTACCGGTAAATAGGTTTGGGTATCGTTCTTTCATCGAGCTCTCGGTTTCCCAAGTAGCTTCCTCGATCCCGTGTTTGAGCCATAACACCTTTACTAACGGAACCCTTTTGTTTCGCAACCCCTTCACTTCACAAGCTAGGATACGCATCGGCTCTTCTTCATAACTCATATCGGCTTGAATTTCAACCTCCGACGGACTAATTATGTGCGAAGGATCAGATCTATAGCGTCGAAGCATCGAAACATGAAAGACGTCGTGAATCTTTTCAAGTTCAGGGGGTAAAATCAATCGATACGCAACTGGACCGACTCGTTCGGATATTTCGTATGGCCCAATGAATCTCGGACTCAACTTGCCATGTCGGCCAAATCTGAGTACCTTTTTCCAAGGCGAAACTTTAAGAAACACTTTATCTCCCACCTGATATTCAATGTCTTTTCGTTTCAAATCCGCATACGATTTCTGACGATCCGTGGCTGCCTTTAGACTTTCACGGATTACCCTTACTTTTTGTTCGGCATCTTTAATCAAATCGACTCCGAAAATTTTACTTTCACCGAGCTCGGTCCAAAACAATGGTGTACGGCATTTACGACCGTACAAAGCCTCGTAAGGTGCCATCTTAATACTTGATTGAAAACTATTGTTGTAACCGAATTCAATCAAAGGTAAATACCGTTCCCATGAACCACTAAACTCGAGGATGCAACATCTCAACATATCCTCAAGTATCTGAATTATCCGCTCGGATTGACCATCGGTTTGTGGATGAAAAGCGGTGCTAAAATGCAGCTTGGTACCCAAAGCTTCTTGCAATTTCTTCCAAAATCGCGAGGTGAATCTCGGATCTCTATCCGACACGATAGAAATAGGTACTCCATGTAATCTCACAATCTGAGAAACATACAATTCGGCTAGTTTATCCAATGAAAAATCCGTACGCACGGGGATAAAGTGAGCCGACTTAGTCAGTCTATCAACAATAACCCAAATCGCATCCTTCTTGCTTGCTGACAATGGCAGTCCGGACACAAAGTCCATTGTGAGTCGATCCCATTTCCACTCGGGTATCATGATCGGCTGAAGTACTCCTGAAGGCACTTGATGTTCCGCTTTCACTTGTTGACATATTAAACATCTCGAAACAAAGTCGGAGATGTCCCGTTTCATACCATGCCACCAAAATCGACGTTTCAAATCGTTGTACATTTTCGTACTCCCCGGGTGAATTGACATTCGGCTACAATGAGCTTCGTTCAGAATCATCGAAATGAGTTCTGAATTTCTTGGAACACACAACCGACTTCTGAACCTCAAACAATCGTCATCATCAATTTGAAATTTGGATTCCATATTCGGAATACATTCAGCCCGTTTTGCAACCAATTCATCGTCGACTTTCTGAGCTTCACGAATTTGATGAATCAATAATGGTTTGGCCTTTAACTCAGCTACTAACACATTGTCGGGTAGAACAGACAAGTGCACATTCATCGCTCGTAAAGCAAACAGCGATTTCCAGCTTAAGGCGTCCGCAACCACATTAGCCTTTCCCGGGTGGTAATCAATGACAAGCTCGTAATCTTTCAACAACTCAAGCCAACGTCTTTGTCGCAGATTTAAGTCTCTTTGAGTCATCAAATATTTGAGACTTTTGTGATCCGAAAATACATGGCACTTTTCGCCAAACAAATAATGTCGCCATATTTTTAAAGCAAATACGATGGCGGCTAGTTCGAGATCATGGGTTGGATAATTTCTCTCGTGTGGCTTCAATTGTCTCGACGCATAGGCCACAACTCGACCTTCTTGCATCAATACGCAACCCAACCCGAGTAGGGATGCGTCACCATAAATGACAAACTCTTTGCCTGATTCGGGTTGCACTAAAATTGGAGCTTCAGTCAAATGAGTTTTCAGTTGATCGAAGCTTTTCTGACATTTCTCCGTCCATTCGAACTTAGCATCCTTTTGAAGTAGCTTCGTCATTGGTGTGGCTATCATCGAGAAACCTTTTACAAATCGTCGGTAATAACCGGCGAGCCCAGGAAGCTCCGAACTTCGATAACATTTCTTGGAGGCTTCCAGTTAAGTATGGCTGAAATTTTGCTCGGGTCAACTCGAATACCCGATGCGGATACCACATGACCCAAGAAACTAACCTCTCTTAACCAGAACTCACACTTACTGAACTTAGCATATAACTTCTTATCCCGCAAAATTTGCAACACTAATCTCAGGTGCTCAGTATGTTCAGTCTCATCTCCTGAATAGACTAAGATGTCATCAATGAACACAACTACGAACCGGTCCAAATACTGTCTGAAGATCCGATTCATCAAATCCATAAATACCGCAGGGGCATTAGTGAGCCCGAACGGCATCACTAAGAACTCGTAGTGACCGTACCTCGTTCTGAAAGCAGTTTTGGGTACGTCCGAATCTCGAATCCGCAACTGATAATAACCCGATCTCAAATCTATCTTTGAAAACACTGAGGCTCCCTTTAGTTGATCAAACAAATCATCAATACGCGGTAATGGATATTTATTCTTTATCGTCACTTTATTCAGTTGACGATAGTCAATGCACAACCTCATGGTTCCGTCCTTCTTTTTCACGAACAATACTGGTGCACCCCAAGGTGAGAAACTTGGTCGAGCGAAACCTCTATCCGTCAACTCTTGCAATTGAGCTTTCAATTCCTTTAACTCGGTTAGTGCCATACGATACGGAGCTATCGAAATTGGCGTAGTTCCAGGTACAAGCTCAATACCAAACTCTATCTCCCGAACAAGTGGCAAACCCGGTAACTCTTCAGGAAAAACATCCGGGTATTCACAAACCACCGGCACAGATTCGGGTTTCTTTTCTAATTCTTTGTCATCAAGTACATACGCAAGGTATGCTTCGCACCCTTTTTTTACATATTTCTGGGCCAACATTGCTGATATTACAGCTGGCAACCCCTTTAAGTCCGTAGACTCAACTCGGATTATCTCGTTATTTGCGCACCTCAAATCAATAGTCTTGCTTTTGCAATTCACAACCGCATCATGCGCGGTCAACCAATCCAAACCAAGAATAACATCAAATTCGTCAAACGGCAAAAGCATCAAATCGGCCGGAAAACAGGATTCTCGGATTATTAGAGGGCATCTCTTACACACTTTATCAACAAGTACGCATTGACCCAAAGGGTTTGACACTCGAATTACGAACTCAGTAGACTCAACAGGTAGAGTCTTACTGGATGCTAAGGTTTCGCATACATATGAATGAGTAGAGCCAGGGTCAATCAATGCAATCACATTAGTATCAAAGAGAGTGAAGGTACCAGTGATGACGTCAGGGGAGGATGCCTCCTCTCGTGTGCGAATGGCATATGCTCTAGCAGGAGTATGGTTCTCGGCTCGAACAGCCGTATCAGAGGCCCCTCTCTGACTACCACCCCTACCTCCTAAAATTCTCGGTGGTCTACCTCTAGTTGTCACTCCACTAGGTCTTGCACCTTGAATCTTATTCTTCTCATCAAGCTCCGTGCAATCTCTAATGAAGTGGTCCTTCGAACCGCATCCGTAACAGGCCCTGTTAGTAGACTTACCCCAACATTCACCTAGGTGTCGTCTTCCGCATTGGAGACATTCAGGTTTCTCTTGACGATTATTGACCACGCTAGCTACCGAAGTAGCTCGGGAGTCCGTCGATGGTCGTGCTCTGATGGAAATTCCCGCAGTCGTCCTCGACTTATTAGTGTCCTCCCTGAACTTCTTTACAGCTGAGAACGGAGCTTTACCCGTCGATCTTTTACGATAGTCTCTAGCTTCAAATTCAGCCTTCTTCTTCTCCTTTCCAAGTTCTTCTGCCTTGCAGGCTCGTTCGACTAGTGTTACGAATTCTTTTATCTCCAAAATACCCACTAGTAGCTTTAAATCTTCATTCAATCCTTCTTCGAATCTTTTGCACATAGCAACCTCATCAGCTACACACTCCCGGGCATACCTACTGAGTCTTACGAATTCATGTTCGTATTCAGATACTGTCATACGGCCTTGCTTGAGTTCCAAGAATTCCTTGTGCTTTTGATCAATGAACCGTTGACTAATATATTTCTTTCGGAATTCCGTTTGAAAGAAGTCCCAAGTAACTCGTTCGTTTGGGACTATGGAAATCAGGGTCCTCCACCAATAGTAGGCTGAGTCCCGCAACAAGGATATAGCACACTTTAGACATTCATCGGGTGTGCATGACAGTTCATCAAACACCCGAATGGTGTTATCAAGCCAAAACTCGGCCCTTTCAGCATCATCAGTAACTATGGCCCTGAACTCCTCAGCCCCGCGCTTCCTAATCAAGTCTACAGGTGGCTTACTCAGCCTCACAGGATCAGTGACTGATGGCATTACGGGCTCTTGGGGTGGATTATTCAAATTCGGGAATTGTTGGACAGCCGGATTGGTTCGGGCATATTGCGCGACCCACTCATTCATCATGGTAAAGAAGGCTTGTTTAGCCCCCTCACCTTGATTATTCACAGATGACTGAGGTTCAACAGGCGGCATCCCTTGTGCAGGAGCAGCCGCTACACTTTCAACATCATCCGCCAAGGTTCTCTCTACACCGGGATCCATTTACTAATCAAAACAAAAATTTTAACCGTCAGAAGTCATCACACATTTAAACATTAACATTAAGGCATGTATAGCTAGACTCATACGTGCTATGGTAGTCCTAGAACCGACTAAACCATAGCTCTGATACAAATAAAATTGTAACACCCCGAACCCGAGACCGTCGCCGGAGTCGAACACGAGGTGTTAACAGACTTCAAACCACTTATTTAACATTTCCCAGACAAGCTGCCAATCTGCGTACTAGTCGCTTTAAAAATCATATCTTGAGTTATGAAACTCGAAATCCAGTTCCGTAAATTTTCCCTGGAACTAGACTCATATACCTATATGGTAGAATTTTATTAGAATTTTTGGTCGGGCCAATTAGTACAGTTTATTAGTTAAATTCTCCCCTATTACAGGGTGCGACTAGACTGACCTTCATGCATTACTATTTGGATAACTCCCTGCACAGAGCTTCAATACTGATGCCGTTTGTTTCTATAGAAACTAGACTCAGAGAGGAATCTATACATATATGGCATGACTCCTCATTATCTCTGGTTAATTTATAATGAATTTCCAAAGTCGGAACAGGGAACCCAGAAACCGTTCTGGCCCTGTCTCACGAGAACCTGAATATCTCTTAACATACTGTCCATATGATCGTTTTGTTACTTCTATATGAAAATACACTCATCGAGCTTCGATTATATAATTTATTCACTATTTAATTCCATTCCTACTAATTTTTGTAATTTTTCAATCCCACGTCACTGCTGCTGCCAGCATCTGTTACTGAAGCAACTATGCCCATTTCGTGATTTCTCATTGATCTAACTAGTAATTCATCATACATATCACAAAATTATAATCATGACTAGCCATACCAAAGGCTAATCATTGTCAAACATCTCCCTACTACACTATTGCCATATCATGAATCTTAACACCAAAATTAATCAGCCATGACATATGGCATAAAAATCGAATTACCAAGACTTACGACCTAACGTTATAAAACCAAATTCAACCGAACATTTATGCCATTTTCGCATGGCTAAAAGTTTACATACCAAATCTCAACAAAACATATTAGCCTATACATGCCGAAATGTTCTCCTAGACCGACTAAAAAGAAGATACCAAAAGTTGTTAGCCGGTGTGATGACTCCGATGACGGCCCAATCACGCAAAAAGAGACGAGTCCAAGAAACCTAAAATAGGTGACAAGGAAACACCGAGTGAGTATATAACTCAGTAAGTCATAAGCAATGCACTACCGTCCATTAATAACATTATCACAAGAGGAAGCAAAATGGAACGAGGCTAGTTACTCCATCCATACCGAACCATACCATTGTTCCTCAAACCTATCGGTTCAATCTCATACCAAGTCATGCATTCACATTCCATATACTAATCAATAGGATATTTGAGGCATTTTCATACATCATTTTATTTTCGTTACAATCATACAACTAAACGACCTTTCACCTATTCCACGATAAATCTTATGTACCTGACTTCAATTATAATTGTCACATAGGTTCAAACTTACCAAGCTCAACTTCAAATATAAACATAGCGCCTATTAGTCACGAACTCAAGGTACTTACCCGATCCGCTGTCCGTGATCAACTCAATAATGTCGCACACTTAGTGTCCATAGTGATTCAAAGTATATATTAAGTCCGCACACTCAGTGCTATATAATCAACTCGCACACTTAGTGCTATATAATCAAACTCGCACACTTAGTGCTACATAATCAAACTCGCACACTTAGTGCTACATAATCAAACTCGCACACTTAGTGCTGTACAATTTAAACCCGCACACTTAGCGCCAATCTCATGATCATAAATGTTTATACCCGCACTCTTAGTGCCGAGATCAACAACTCAATACATCTCACCTCTTTTCTTTTCATTCAACACTTTCATCACCACATACATACATGTATATATATATTTATCATTCCATTCAGCATCATTACATAGACGTTATGACCATTTAAATTAATACAAACTACATGCTTCATGACTTACTTTATGTTGGGTAAAATAATTCCAATTCGGCTACTCGATGACCTTCGATTTCCCCTTGTTGGACGCCTCTCCTTTAGGTTCTTGAGCTTAAATAAATAAATCAACTAGTTTAATTTCCTTGCTAGTTATTTATATCCCATAACATTAATAGTTTCATATCAAAAGAAGCATACGGCAACATTTTATTTTTATTCACCTTATGCTTTTACTAACTTTAAGCCATTCGGCTATTGATCACCTAAGATCCAATTACTAAAATTAACCCAATAAATATTTCAATAAAACACACATAAATATTATATACACGGCAACCACCCTTGTTAATTACTCATATATATTTTAATAATTTGCGTTTCATCTTACAACCATTCTTGTTCAAAACATTAGAACCTTAACTAATACTTATAAATTGTCTCAAGGCCGAATGCATTCTTACTTCCAAAGTAACATAGTCGATGATATATTTTATTTCAAGGTACATATTCATAATTCAAATTCAACCATATAAACCAATATCACCCACTTCATCAATTATAGAGAATTAAAGTTAATATCACAATGTGTACTCTATATGGCCCATTATACATAATCAAATTTAACATCATCCATATATTTACTCATATGGCCGAATATACATACCCCCATATAATATCATTTTCATTCCATTTAACACTTAATTTCCACCACATAAACACTTGGCCGAATAATCCTAAACTAGCAAAACTCCACATTTGTTCATACCATCTTTTAAATTCACATGTATATTTTATTTTTACATGAACCATAGCCGAATCGTTTTAACCATGAGTAACATAACAAGCATAAATCATACTTATGGATATACCATGGCCGATTCAATCTAATCACATCCAAAATCATCAACCATTTTCAATGCATATAACATATATAAACATGAATAAGTTTCATATAATCTCTTAACACATTAATTTCTTTCATCAACAATCTTTTGTTTCTTTATCCATCAAAACTTAAAGGTAAGAAAAAAAATCAAGTTCTTCTCACACATACCATAACCGAAAGTTCCATCCAACACTCTAAATTCAAAATTTTAGTATGGCTAGGTAAGAAAAACGTGATGATTAACCTGAACAAACTAAGATTTCAAAAGAAAGATTAACAAAATTTACTAACCTTCTCTTCATTCAAAAGGCCGAATGCCTTTGCCCCCCCCCTCTTTTTCTTCTTCTTGTACGGCTAAGAAGAACAAGGTAATAACCCCTTTTTTTACTTCTTTTATTATTTCCTTTCCTTTACATAAAATAATGACCACTTCATGGAAATTTACCACATATTCTAATATATGCTCCATCATGGCCGGCCACTATGTATAAAAAAAGGAGTATTTGACATGCAAAGCCATTATTTTCACTACATGCTTTAATAGGTCCTTATAAATTAACCTATCACATTTCAAAATTTTCTCACATAAGTCCTATTTACTAAAATTCACCTACAATTAAACAAAATTCAAATATGAAATTTTCACACATGCATATATACATATAATAAGCATCAAATATGACAGCTAATTATTTTTGTGAATCGGTTTAGCGGTCCCGAAACCACTTCCCGACTAGGGTCAATTTTGGGCTGTCACAGGGACACTTCGGAGGTACACGTACAGCGGCCAAAGTATTGCAAGCCGGATTCTTTTGGCCAACACTATTCAAGGATGCATATGCTTACGTGAAGAGCTGTGATCGATGTCAAAGGGTTGGAAATGTCACCAACAGAAATGAAATGCCTCAAACAAACATCATTGAGGTAGAGTTGTTCGATGTATAGGGTATTGACTTTCTTGACCCTTTTCCTCCGCCTTGCAGTCACAAGTACATACTAGTAGCAGTAGACTATGTGTCTAAGTGGGTCGAGGCTGAGGCATATCCGACAAACAATGCTAAGGTTGTGATGAAGTTTCTGCAAAAGCATGTGTTCACAAGGTTTGGAACCCCAAGAACTATCATCAATGATGAAGGATCCCACTTTGTGAACAAGTGGTTAAAATGGTTATTAGACAAGCACGGAGTGAAACACAAGGTTGAAACAGCTTGCCATCTGCAGACAAATGGGCAAGCTGAACTGGCAAATAAGGAGATCAAAGGCATACTTGATAAGGTAGTCTGCCCGAACCGACGAGATTAGTCCACAAGATTAGATGATGCTTTATAGGCTTACAGAACAGCATACAAGACACCATTAGGGATGCCACCCTATAGGTTGGTCTTTGGGAAAGCCTGCCATCTACCATTGGAGTTAGAGCATAAAGCTTACTGGGCCCTTCAACAACTTAATTTGGATCCTAAGTTCGTGAAAGAGAAACGGATGTTCCAACTCAATGAGTTAGAAGAGTTCCGAATGTTCTCATATGAAAATGCCAAATTACTTAAAGAAAGATTCAAGAAATGGCATGACAACCACATTCGAGTTTGAGAATTTGAAGTAGGTCAGCAAGTCTTGTTGTTCAATTCCAGATTGAAGTTCTTTCCAAGTAAGCTAAAATGATGTTGGTCCGGTCCATTTACAATTCACCAAGTCTATCCATACGGAGTTGTTGAACTCCAAGGTAAGTGAGGTAATTTCCGAGTTAATGCTCAGCGCCTGAAACATTATTGGGGAGATAAAATTGAACGGGATAAAATCTCGTTCATTTTATCGGATACTTAATTTTTCATTTTTCTTTTTAAATAAATGATTTAGGGTATATTTTTGGGTAAAGTGTGTTTAAATAAATGTTTCTAGGAGATTAGAACTTAAGCGAGACCGTTTGTAACCCCTCCAATCTTTCTTGGGAAATTATTTTAACATAAATTTTCAAGAAATTATCCCCTAAATGGAAAAAATAAATTTTTAGTTTCAAATAAAATGTTCAATTTTGATCCAAGTTTTAATTTGCAACTCTATTTTAAATTTTCATTAAGTCTAAGGACTTAACTGAATTATTTTTAAAATTTAGTCGCTCTTTTTGTAAATAATAAAAAAACTAGGTGCCTTTCTTTGTGAATATTTTCAAAAAGCATCTAGAATAAATATCTTTATTAATAATTTGATAAACTTTAATATATAATTATATTATTTATAATTTATATATTAATTTTTATCCACTTAGCTTAGAATTAGGATTAATTAGGAATTTTTTATTTCTGCACAATAAAATAAGAGATGCGAATCAAAAGTAAATATGGACAAGTAGTAAAGTCTAAAGAGTGGCAATAGGTATATACATGTCTAGGATTGGATCTAGGAATAGCTTGTACTTAAGCAGTCAAATTGACTCACCTCTTCTTTTTTGGAATCCTACTTGGTGTATAGTATCTATTCACTTTAAAAAACGAGGACATTGTTCATTTTAAGTTGGGGGGACCGAAAATTGAAATTATTTCCACTAAGAATACAATTTTTCTTTTAATTATGAATATGATATATTTTTGTTCAATAAATTTGAATTTTGTTAAGTATGCTAAATTTAAGTATGAATAAAGTTTGATTATTTCAATAAATTGTTATGTTAGCTTAATAATGACATGAAATGTATTTCTAATAAAGCATGCAAACAATATCATAAAATTTTAGTTCTTTAGGAAAGTTAGACATGCATGAAAGTTTAAGTCTTTAGAATTCACTTAATAGTTTCTTGAGGTGAAATCCTAGGAAGCATGGAACGTTGAAAATTATTTAGGCAACAGTTGTTTGGACTGCTTGAGCCTTTCAAGCCAACCATGATGAAATTCTTATCCTTTGAAACCCAACTTTGAGAATTTATGGCCTAATTTTATTTGAACCCTTGCAAAGTTAGCCATCACTTTTCTTAATTATCTTAAAAATGTCTCAAACTCTAGACTAAGTACTATTCACAGTATTCTTTGAAAATAAGTTTGGGGGAGTTGCAAAGAAGTATGACATTCTCTAAAAATTATAGTACATGTAGTAAAATACTCGGAAAAAAAAGCATATGTACTTGAAGTAAACTGCACTAAAGAGCATGTGAAAAGGAAAGAAAAGTTGATGTATTGAAAGTAATTATTTCGAAAGGTCTGATACAATCTGAGGCTAAGGTTTTTTTTTTAAATCTAAAATTATCTATCTTTTACCTACCCCTAAGCCCAGCCACGTTATAACCTTGTTAAAGACATATTGATTCAAAGTTCCAATGTTACCTACCTTAGTGGAGAGACATCAGTTAAGCTTACTGATTGCAGTTTAATTTTGAATAAGGGATTAAAATCAAATTGGTAGGGATTAACATGTCTTTATTAAGAAACATTTAGTCAAATTTTGCTATTGTAGTAATTTTTTAGATTAATCTGAACGATATATATACTTGAGTAGCATAATTATCAAATTTCTTGTTTTTGAGCATAAGTATATTGATTTCATGATTTTGAGAAGAATGTTGTTTTGAAAGAGTTTTTCAAAAAGTGTTTTCGAGAAAATTCTTTTCAAATTTGTGCATTACTCGGGACGAACAATAAATTATGTTTGGTGGTGTGGAAACACAAAAATTTATGTGTTTTTACATGCCCTTTTTAAATTAAAATCATGCTATTTCGGTTAAATTCGCACAAAGGGCGAAAATTGGCTCAGTAGACAATGCTCGAAAAATAAAATCGAGAAGCAATTTGAAGCATCGAGCAAAATTTGTTTCCAGCCTAAGATGGTCCAAAAAACTATGTTAATTCATAATATAAATAATTTTAATTTATTCCCAATTTAATTTGGGCTAAATAAATTATTATTAATTAATTATGGGGAAAATGTCTAGATGAACCACATTGGTTGAACCGAATCTAGTGAACCGAACCAGCCACCAATTGCGCTGCCCAGAACCATCCATATGCTGACCCAAATCAACATTTTATCTGACTAAATAAGCTTTCAAAGAAGCCCTTAAAGAACTTTCACCCTTGCATTCAAACCACTCCAAAAATTGTGGCTTTATGGATTTGCCCGAGGCTATTTTTAGCAAAGTTGAATCTCACAGCTTTGCCATGTGTGTGGCCGGCCAAGGGGGGTCTCTTTGGCTGATGGAATTTTCTATTTTTAGCAGCCACAATCATTTAAAAAAGCCACCCCTTGCTGATCATTCAACTCATCCCTCACACTCTCATTCTCTCTTCTCCTCTCCCACTTTCTCTCAACTTTTCCTTCCCATTTTCCCTTTTGTTCAAGTTTCGGTTTCTTATCTTGGGAAAGAGGTCCTCATCAGCAATTTTTGAGCAGCAATTAAAGTGTTCATAAGCCACCTTGATAGCCGAGGACAACGGAGAACGAAGAACGGAGAAATTAGTCAAGCCACGGAGAAACATCGAATTTGCTTCTTGTTCCCTATCTCTTTAAATTTCGTTGTTGTTTTGAAAAACATGTTTATGAATATTTATGCTATTGAAATGGATATTTTAATCAATCTAGCTTGAATTTAATCTGTGTTGGGTTGATTAAATTTTGCCTACTTGAATTATTAAAATTGTGTTTGTGCTGTTATAGGCCTCGGTAAGATGCTTGATTAAGTAAAATCATGCCTAAGTTATTATTGCAATTTTAATTGTTAGATAAATAATGAATTAATTATTAAATCGTATTAAAATTGTAATTATTCGAGACAATACTTAATCAATGCATGTTTATTCTTCTAAGGTAGTTGAAGTTAATTTAGCATTGTATTTGGCGATACATATTGTGACAGCCCAAAATTGACCCTAGTCGGGAAGTGGTTTCGGGACCGCTAAACCGAGTCACCAAAATGTTCGAATGTGATATTTATGGTCTAGAATATGTAATTATGAATGTGTGAAAATTTCAAGCTTCGATTTAGTCGATTGCATGTGAGTTTTAGTAAATAGGACTTATGTGAGAAAATTTTGAAATGTGATAGGTCAAAGCATAAGGACCTATTAGTGCATGTTGAAAAAGGGGGGACTTGCATGTCAATTTCCCCCCTCTATTAGTAGTGGCCGGCCATGACAAGCATGGTAGACCAAGTGTGATGGGCAAGAAAATGTCATAAACATGTTGAGTTAGTGTTTCATGGGAAGTATGATAAAATAAGGAGCATGGGCATAAAATAATGAAAGGGAATATGATGAAAACAAAAAAAAATGTGTGGTTGTTTCCCCCCCCCATTGCCGTGAGTTAAAGAAAAGAAAAGAAAAATTTTGTTCATCCTTTTTCATCTTCTTTTGGCCGAAAATTCTAAGGAAGGAGGAAGGAGTTCTTGCTTCATGTTTGGTTTGGAAGAGGATTAGGAGGAGGTTTGGCCATACTTGTATCTAGATCAAGGTATGTTTGAGGTTGTGCCATGAGATTCATGCATGTTTTTTTTTAGTTGCTAGCTTGAGTTCTAATTAGCCCATGGTTCAAATCTTTGCTATGTCATGGGGATGATATTCGGCCTAGGTGGATTTTGTATTAATGCCATTGCATGCTAAATATAAAGCTTGTTAATGATGCATGTGATGGTGGATTGATGATTCTTGAATCTTCTTTTTAGCATTTCTGAGTGAGCACATATGTGCATTGGTTGCTAGATGGAGAAGAATCGGCTAGCAAGTTGTGTGCTAAGGCCGAATATAATTTTTGTATATTAATGAGTAATGCATGTGTTAAATTGATGGAAAGGGAGAGGATGCTTTACTAGTGTATATATGTGTGTATTAGCCAAGTTTTGAACTTGAAACAAAATGGTGTTTAGTCAATACAAGTGACCATACTTGTAGAATGTATTAAGTGTTGCAATCGGCCCCAACATAGACATGCATATTCGGCCATAGGAAGGAGATTGGTGTTGCATGTATTCGGTCAGAGGCAAGCATATCGATGCTTTTGTCTTGGCTTAGAAAATTCGGCCAAGGGGGAAAATTAGCCAAAATGTTGAGTTTGATTCATGATTCCGTACATATGTGACTTTAATGTCTAATGTATAAATATGGGCTAAGTGCCTTGTGTTCCTCTTTTCGATGCTCAAATAATTAAATCAATTTATTTGTTTAATTAAGCTCAAGAGCAAAGGGGAATTAAATCCGATAAAGGGAAGGAAAAAGTGGTCGAATAGCTATCGGAATCGTTCGACAACATCCGAGGTAAGTTCTTGAGTAAAAGAGCTTAAATTATGATTTGATTAGATCATGTTTTATGCAAATCAAAATCATGCTCTTTGTGTGTGGCTATTGAGCCGAAATTGCAAGAATGATAAGTGTCTTGTGTTCGAGTTTTGCTAACGAAAATGAAATACGAATGTGCCATGATTTATTGTTAAATGTGCATGGTTATTTGAATGATGTCCGGGCTAAGTCCCGAAGGCTTTGTGCTAAGTGACCATATCCGGACTAAGATCCGAAGGCATTTGTGCGAGATACTAATTCTGGGCTAAGCCCGAAGGCATTTGTGCGAGTTACTAAATCCGGGTTAAGTCCCGAAGGCATTTGTGCGAGTTACTATAACCGGGCTATGTCCCGAAGGCATTTGAACGAGTAGCTATATCCGGTTAAATTCCGAAGGTACGTGATTTGGGAATGAATGATCTTGCTGTAAAAATTTCAGTTAATACGCTTGAAACATCCCAACATTGAGGTATGTTTCGAATGTGCTTTGAATTAGTTGAGCCCTTACAAATAAGTATTCGCTCAGTTGATAAATGAGCTACCGGCCTTTGGCTAAGTTGATCGTATGAATAAAAGGGTTGGTAATGTGAAGTAAGTATGATATTGAAAAATTGTGCATATGAAATTATCCGTTTAGCTACATGAATGCTATACTTTTGTTGTGCTGGAATCCCTTGCTCAAAACTTACTAAGCATAAATTGCTTACTCCGTCTCCTTGATTCTCTATTTTATAGATTTTGGTTCTCCAGCTATCGGACTCGGGATTTTGAAGTCGAAGTCGCCCACACTATCAAAGCCCCCCCTTTTGGTACAATTTTGGTTGAACTTCGAAATGGCATGTATAGGACTACCCTTTTTGTTGGGGGTCATGGACCCTTTGGACTTGTATAATTTTGGACAGCCATGCGAAAATGGCTTATATATGTTTGAGTATAATGTTATAATCATTTGGTATGGATATGGTTATTGAGAGGTGTGGATATGCTTAACAAGGATTGGCCATGGGAATGGTTAATCACTATCATAAATTGTGCTATTTATGCTAAAAGGGCTAGTTGAATCATGGAAACTATGAAATAGGTAAAGTCTACCTTAAAGGCAGATGCTGACAGCAGCTGTGATGTAGATTTGGAAAATCACTAAAAATAGTAGGAATGGAATTAAATAGTGAATAAATTATGTAAACGAACCTTGATGAATCTATTTTCATAGGAAAGTAACAAAACGATCATATGGATAGTATGTTAAGAGATATTCAGGTTCTCGTAAGACAGGGCCAGAACGGTTTCTGAATTCCCTGTTTCGACTTTGGAAATTCATTATAAATTAATCAAAGATAATTAGGAGTCATACCATATATTTATAGATTCCTATTTGAGTCTAGTTTCTATAGAAACAAACGACATCAGTATTGAAGCCCTGTACAGGGAGATATCCAAGTCGTAATGCGCAAAGGTCAGTGTAGTCAATCCCTGTAACATGGGAGACTTTGACTAATAAACTGTACTAATTGGCCCAACCAAAAATTCTAGAAACAAATATGTAGATGGGCATATGAGTCTAGTTTCGGGGAAACTTTACGGAACTGGATTCCGAATTTCTGAACTCAAGATATGATTTTTTTAGCAACTAGTACGCAGATTGGCAGTGTCTGGAAATTTTTTTTATAAGTGGTTTAAAGTCTGTTAACACCTCGTGTTCGACTCCGGTGACGGTCTCGGGTTCGGGGTGTTACATTTGATTGGTATCAGAGCTACGGTTTAGTCGATTCTAGGACTACCGTAATGCGTTGGGTCTAGCTATACATGCCATTTTATGTGATTATTTGATAGTGTGGTGATTTCTGACAATTGTAAATGTCTTTATTTATAGTAATGGATCCCGATCCCGACCGAGTGGTAGCTGATGATCTTGAGAGTGTAGCGCCTGCTCCCGCACAAGGGACAGCGCCGGCGGACTCTCAACCTAATGCTAGTAACCCGAATGATGAAGCTAGACAAGCTTTCTATAGCGTGATGAATGATTGGTTCAACCAATACATTCGAACTAATACGGCTGTTCCACAAACTCCATTCCCGACAAATACCACCCCCGCACCTACAATACCTCCGGTAACTGACCAACTAAGGTCAAATAAGCCCCCAGTTGACAGAATCTGAAAACATGGGGCTACTGAATTTAAAGCTACGGATAGCGACGATGCCGAGCAAGCTGAATTTTGGTTGGACAACACTATCCGGGTACTCGATGAGCTATCTTGTACACCCGATGAATGCCTAAAGTGTACTATCTCCTTGCTACGCGATTCTGCCTACTATTGGTGGAGTACTCTGACTTCTGTTGTGCCCCGAGAGCAAGTAACTTGGGAGTTTTTCCAAACTGAGTTTCGGAAAAAGTATATCAGTCAGAGATTTGTTGATCAAAAACGGAAGGAATTTCTTGATCTTAAGCAAGGTTCAATGTCAGTTACTGATTACAAGCGAATATTTGTTAGACTTAGTAGATACGCTCGGGAATGTGTTTCGTCCGAGGCTATCATGTGTAAACGCTTCGAGGATGGGCTGAATGAAGATATAAAAATGTTCGTTGGCATTCTTGAAATACGAGAGTTCGTAGTACTTGTCGAGCGAGCTTGTAAAGCCGAAGAGCTTAGAAAAGAAAAACAAAAAGTTGATGTGGGAACTGGAGAGTTTCGTAAAAGATCCTCGGGAAAGTCTCTTCAACAGGCATCGAAGAAATTTCGAGATGATATGGGCCGGTCTAGAGGCACTTCGGGCCTTTTTAGACGAGATCGTGATCGACCCCCTGTGGGTACACGAGGCACTTCGGTCGCCAGTGTTGGGAATGAACATCGAGACAGAACGAAATGTCGATATTGCGGTAAATGGCATTCGGGGAGTTGTAGATTCCCTGACCGCTCCTGTTACAAGTGCGGATCAGTTGACCACTTCATTAAAGATTGCCCGAGGTTGTCTGAACAGAATGTAAATCAGAGTGGGAAACCGGGTGCTACCACTGCTCGAGGTAGACCATCTGGAAATACGGGCAATGCTAGTGGTGGTCAGGGAGGATCTAGAGATGCTACAACCAGATCCGAGGCTCGTGCGCCTGCTAGAGCTTATGCTATACGTGCCCGCGAGGATGCTTCTTCGCCTGATGTTATTACCGGTACTTTTACTCTCTTTGATACTAATGTAATTGCTTTGATGGACCCCGGTTCTACTCATTCTTACATATGTGAAACCTTAGCATCCAGTAAGACTTTACCTATTGAGTCTACTGAGTTCGTAATTCGGGTGTCAAATCCCTTGGGTCGTTACGTGCTTGTCGACAAAGTGTGTAAGGAATGTCCCCTAGTAATTCGAGGTTCCTGTTTTCCGGCGGACTTGATGCTTTTGCAATTTGATGAATTTGATGTTATTCTTGGTTTGGATTGGCTGACCGCGCATGATGCAGTTGTGAACTGCAAAAGCAAGACTATTGATTTGAGGTGCGCAAATAACGAGATAATCCGAGTTGAGTCTACGGACTTAAAGGGGTTGTCAGCTGTAATATCCTCAATGTTGGCCCAGAAATATGTAAGAAAAGGGTGCGAAGCATACCTTGCGTATGTACTTGATGACAAAGAATTAGAAAAGAAACCTGAATCTGTGCCGGTGGTTTGTGAATACCCGGATGTTTTTCCTGAAGAATTACCAGGTTTACCACCTGTTCGGGAGATAGAGTTTGGTATTGAGCTTGTACCTGGGACTACGCCGATTTCGATAGCTCCGTATCGCATGGCACCAACCGAGTTAAAAGAGTTGAAAGCTCAGTTACAAGAATTGACGGATAGAGGTTTTGCTCGACCAAGTTTCTCACCTTGGGGTGCACCAGTATTGTTCATGAAAAAGAAGGACGGAACCATGAGGTTGTGCATTGACTATCGTCAACTGAATAAAGTGACGATAAAGAATAAATATCCGTTACCGCGTATTGATGATTTGTTTGATCAACTAAAAGGAGCCTCAGTGTTCTCAAAAATAGATTTGAGATCGGGCTATTATCAGTTGCGAATTCGAGATTCGGACATACCCAAAACTGCCTTCAGAACGAGATATGGTCACTACGAATTCTTAGTGATGCCGTTTGGGCTCACTAATGCCCCTGCGGTATTTATGGATTTGATGAATCGGATCTTCAGACCATATTTGGATCGGTTCGTAGTTATGTTCATTGATGACATCTTGGTCTATTCAAGAGATGAGACCGAACATGCTGAGCACCTGAGACTAGTGTTGCAAATTTTGCGGGATAAGCAGTTATATGCTAAGTTCAGTAAGTGTGAGTTCTGGTTAAGAGAGGTTAGCTTCTTGGGTCATGTGGTATCCGCATCGGGTATTCGAGTTGACCCGAACAAAATTTCAGCCATACTTAACTGGATACCTCCGAGAAATATTACTGAGGTTCGGAGCTTTTTGGGACTCGCCGGTTATTACCGACGATTTGTCAAAGGTTTCTCGATGATAGCCACACCAATGACGAAGCTACTTCAAAAGGATGTTAAGTTCGAATGGACGGAGAAATGTCAGAAAAGTTTCGATCAACTGATAACTTATTTGACTGAAGCTCCAATTTTAGTGCAACCCGAATCAGGCAAAGAGTTTGTCATTTATAGTGACGCATCCCTACTTGGGTTGGGTTGCGTATTGATGCAAGAAGGTCGAGTGGTGGCTTATGCGTCGAGACAATTAAAGCCACATGAGAAAAATTATCCGACCCATGATCTTGAACTAGCTGCCATCGTATTTGCTTTAAAAATATGGCGACATTACTTATTTGGTGAAAAGTGCCATGTATTTTCGGATCACAAAAGTCTCAAATATTTGATGACTCAAAGAGACTTAAATCTGCGACAAAGACGTTGGCTTGAGTTGTTGAAAGATTACGAGCTTGTCATTGATTACCACCCGGGAAAGGCTAATGTGGTTGCGACGCCTTAAGCCGGAAATCATTGTTTGCTTTACGAGCGATGAATGTGCACTTGTCTGTTCTACCCGACAATGTGTTAGTAGCTGAATTAAAAGCCAAACCATTATTGATTCATCAAATTCGTGAAGCCCAGAAAGTTGATGATGAATTGGTTGCAAAACGGGCTGAGTGTGTTCCGAACAAGGAATCGGAGTTTCAAATTATGATGATGATTGTTTGAGGTTCAGAAGTCGTTTGTGTGTTCCAAGGAATTCGGAACTCATTTCGATGATTCTGAACGAAGCCCATTGTAGCCGAATGTCAATTCACCCGGGGAGTACGAAAATGTACAACGATTTGAAACGTCGGTTTTGGTGGCATGGTATGAAACGAGACATCTCCGACTTTGTTTCGAGATGTTTAATATGTCAACAAGTGAAAGCAGAACATCAAGTGCCTTCAGGATTACTTCAGCCGATCATGATACCCGAGTGGAAATGGGATCGAGTCACAATGGACTTTGTGTCCGGACTGCCATTGTCAGCAAGTAAGAAAGATGCGATTTGGGTTGTTGTCGATAGACTGACTAAGTCGGCTCACTTTATCCCCGTGCGTACGGATTTTTCATTGGATAAACTAGCTGAATTGTACGTTTCTCAGATTGTGAGATTACACAGGGTACCTATTTCTATCGTGTCGGATAGAGATTCGAGATTCACCTCACGATTTTGGAGGAAATTGCAAGAAGCTTTGGGTACCAAGCTGCATTTTAGCACTGCTTTTCACCCCCAAACCGATGGTCAATCTGAGCGGATAATTCAGATACTTGAGGATATGTTGAGATGTTGCATCCTCGAGTTCAGTAGTTCATGGGAACGGTATTTACCTTTGATTGAATTCGCTTACAACAATAGGTTTCAATCAAGTATTAAGATGGCACCTTACGAGGCTTTGTACGGTCGTAAATGCCGTACACCATTGTTTTGGACCGAGCTCGGTGAAAGTAAAATTTTCGGAGTTGATTTGTTTAAAGATGCCGAACAGAAAGTAAAGGTAATCCGTGAAAGTCTGAAGGCAGCCACAGATCGTCAAAAAATCGTATGCGGATTTGAAACGAAAAGACATTGAATATCAGGTGGGAAATAAAGTGTTTCTTAAAGTTTCGCCTTGGAAAAAGGTACTTAGATTTGGCCGTAAGGGCAAGTTGAGCCCGAGATTCATTGGGCCGTACGAAATCTCCGAACGAGTTGGTCCGGTTGCGTATAGATTGATTTTGCCCCCTGAACTTGAAAAGATTCATGATTTCGATGCTTCGACGCTATAGATCTGATCCATCGCACATAATTAGCCCATCAGAGGTTGAAATTCAAGCCGATATGAGTTATGAAGAAGAACCGATGCGTATCCTAGCTCGTGAAGTGAAGGAGTTGCGAAACAAAAGGGTTCCGCTAGTAAAGGTGTTATGGCTCAAACACGGGATCGAGGAAGCTACTTGGGAAACCGAGAGCTCGATGAAAGAACGATACCCAAACTTATTTACCGGTAAGATTTTTGGGGACGAAAATTTCTTAAGTGGGGGAGAGTTGTGATAGCCCAAAATTGACCCTAGTCGAGAAGTGGTTTCGGGACCGCTAAACCGAGTCACCGAAATGTTCGAATGTGATATTTATGGTCTAGAAAATGTAATTATGAATGTGTGAAAATTTCAAGCTTCGATTTAGTCGATTGCATGTGAGTTTTAGTAAATAGGACTTATGTGAGAAAATTTTGAAATGTGATAGGTCAAAGCATAAGGACCTATTAGTGCATGTTGAAAAAGGGGGGACTTGCATGTCAATTTCCCCCCTCTATTAGTAGTGGCCGGCCATGACAAGCATGGTAGACCAAGTGTGATGGGCAAGAACATGTCATAAACATGTTGAGTTAGTGTTTCATGGGAAGTATGATAAAATAAGGAGCATGGGCATAAAATAATGAAAGGGAATATGATGAAAACAAAAAAAAATGTGTGGTTGTTTCCCCCCCCATTGCCGTGAGTTAAAGAAAAGAAAAGAAAAATTTTGTTCATCCTTTTTCATCTTCTTTTGGCCGAAAATTCTAAGGAAGGAGGAAGGAGTTCTTGCTTCATGTTTGGTTTGGAAGAGGATTAGGAGGAGGTTTGGCCATACTTGTATCTAGATCAAGGTATGTTTGAGGTTGTGCCATGAGATTCATGCATGTTTTTTTTTAGTTGCTAGCTTGAGTTCTAATTAGCCCATGGTTCAAATCTTTACTATGTCATGGGGATGATATTCGGCCTAGGTGGATTTTGTATTAATGCCATTGCATGCTAAATATAAAGCTTGTTAATGATGCATGTGATGGTGGATTGATGATTCTTGAATCTTCCTTTTAGCATTTTTGAGTGAGCACATATGTGCATTGGTTGCTAGATGGAGAAGAATCGGCTAGCAAGTTGTGTGCTAAGGCCGAATATAATTTTTGTATATTAATGAGTAATGCATGTGTTAAATTGATGGAAAGGGAGAGGATGCTTTACTAGTGTATATATGTGTGTATTAGCCAAGTTTTGAACTTGTAATAAAATGGTGTTTAGTCAATACAAGTGACCATACTTGTAGAATGTATTAAGTGTTGCAATCGGCCCCAACATAGACATGCATATTCGGCCATAGGAAGGAGATTGGTGTTGCATGTATTCGGTCAGAGGCAAGCATATCGATGCTTTTGTCTTGGCTTAGAAAATTCGGCCAAGGGGGAAAATTAGCCAAAATGTTGAGTTTGATTCATGATTCCGTACATATGTGACTTTAATGTCTAATGTATAAATATGGGCTAAGTGCCTTGTGTTCCTCTTTTCGATGCTCAAATGATTAAATCAATTTATTTGTTTAATTAAGCTCAAGAGCAAAGGGGAACTAAATCCGATAAAGGGAAGGAAAAAGTGGTCGAATAGCTATCGAAATCGTTCGACAACATCCGAGGTAAGTTCTTGAGTAAAAGAGCTTAAATTATGATTTGATTAGATCATGTTTTATGCAAGTCAGAATCATTCTCTTTGTGTGTGGCTATTGAGCCGAAATTGCAAGAATGATAAGTGTCTTGTGTTTGAGTTTTGCTAACAAAAATGAAATACGAATGTGCCATGATTTATTGTTAAATGTGCATGGTTATTTGAATGATGTCCGGGCTAAGTCCCGAAGGCTTTGTGCTAAGTGACCATATCCGGACTAAGATCCGAAGACATTTGTGCGAGATACTAATTCCGGGCTAAGCCCGAAGGCATTTGTGCGAGTTACTAAATCCGGGTTAAGTCCCGAAGGCATTTGTGCGAGTTACTATAACCGGGCTATGTCCCGAAGGCATTTGAACGAGTAGCTATATCCGGTTAAATTCCGAAGGTACGTGATTTGGGAATGAATGATCTTGCTGTAAAAATTTCAGTTAATACGCTTGAAACATCCCAACATTGAGGTATGTTTCGTATGTGCTTTGAATTAGTTGAGCCCTTACAAATAAGTATTCGCTCAGTTGATAAATGAGCTACCGGCCTTTGGCTAAGTTGATCTTTGTGTATGAATAAAAGGGTTGGTAATGTGAAGTAAGTATGATATTGAAAAATTGTGCATATGAAATTATCCGTTTAGCTACATGAATGCTATACTTTTGTTGTGCTGGAATCCCTTGCTCAAAACTTACTAAGCATAAATTGCTTACTCCGTCTCCTTGATTCTCTGTTTTATAGATTTTGGTTCTCCAGCTATCGGACTCGGGATTTTGAAGTCGAAGTCACCCACACTATCAAAGCCCCCCCCTTTTGGTACAATTTTGGTTGAACTTCGAAATGGCATGTATAGGACTACCCTTTTTGTTGGGGGTCATGGACCCTTTGGACTTGTATAATTTTGGATAGCCATGCGAAAATGGCTTATATATGTTTGAGTATAATGTTATAATCATTTGGTATGGATATGGTTATTGAGAGGTGTGGATATGCTCAACAAGGATTGGCCATGGGAATGGTTAATCACTATCATAAATTGTGCTATTTATGCTAAAAGGGCTAGTTGAATCATGGAAACTATGAAATAGGTAAAGTCTACCTTAAAGGCAGATGCTGACAGTAGCAGTGATGTAGATTTGGAAAATCACTAAAAATAGTAGGAATGGAATTAAATAGTGAATAAATTATGTAAACGAACCTTGATGAATCTATTTTCATAGGAAAGTAACGAAACGATCATATGGATAGTATGTTAAGAGATATTCAGGTTCTCGTAAGACAGGGCCAGAACGGTTTCTGGATTCCCTGTTTCGACTTTGGAAATTCATTATAAATTAACCAGAGATAATTAGGAGTCATGCCATATATGTATAGATTCCTCTTTGAGTCTAGTTTCTATAAAAACAAACGACATCAGTATTGAAGCCCTGTACAGGGAGATATCCAAGTCGTAATGCGCAAAGGTCAGTGTAGTCAATCCCTGTAACATGGGAGACTTTGACTGATAAACTGTACTAATTGGCCCAACTAAAAATTCTAGAAAAAAATAAGTAGATGGGAATATGAGTCTAGTTTCGGGGAAAATTTACAGAACTGGATTCCGAGTTTCTGAACTCAAGATATGATTTTTTTAGCGACTAGTGTGCAGATTGGCGGTGTCTGGAAATTTTTTTTATAAGTGGTTTAAAGTCTGTTAACACCTCGTGTTCGACTCCGGTGACGGTCTCGGGTTCGGGGTGTTACACATATGCCTTGCATAACTTGCAAGATTATTGTGATTAAACTATTTCAAGGTAGAAATACTCTGTTATATCACTTGATCTTTTATATACTTGTGAAGATTGACTAATCTCTTGGATTGACATTGGAAAATGCTCAAGAGATTGATTAATTTAATAAGTATATATGAGCAGTAGTTAGCAAATTACCGAGTTGCTGTGAATTTGTTTGTAGCAGTATAAACATAAGTTTAATAATTATAAGTTAAAGGAATGTAATTAATCCAACACAATTATATCATCTTGATTAAACCTTATTTTAAATCGTGCATTAGAACCTTTTTATTTTTAATTTTTTTTACTTAGTTTTTAACCCTTATTTTTTAATCATATTTAAACCAAATATTTTCCATCACCAAAGTGTTTTAACATTAATTTCATAAATATTTCTTTTTACAGTCCCTAAGGGTACGATAACTTGACATTTACTTGTCACTTTATTACTTGTTGTGATTGTGTACACTTGCACATTTTCGTCGTTCCATACCCCTCCCTATGAATGATGCTGAGTCGGTGCTAAACTTTTTGTAGAAGAACATTTTCACAAGATTTGGTACACCTCAAGCCATTATCAGTGACGAAAAATGACTGTAAATTTGTTGCCAATGCTTTGCACTGGTATGGAGTAAAACATAAGATTGCCACGACATATCATCCCCAAACAAATTGACAAGCAAAGATTTCTAACTGAGAAATCAAACAAATTCTGGAAAATGTAGTCAACCAAACTTGAAAGGATTGGTCCTCTAGACTAGATGAAGCTTTGTGGACTTATCGTGCTGCATTTAAAATTCTATTAGGGATGTGACCTTTTAGCTTGTTTTTGGGAAGTCATGTCACTTACCTGTTGAGTTAGAGCATAAAGCATTTTGGGCTATTAAATAGCTAAACATGGATTGGGTCGCTTTTGAACATAAGAGGTTGTTAGAACTGAATGAAATGGAATAATTTCGTGCACAAGCATATGAGAATGTTAATCTATACAAGGGGAAGACCAAGTGATGGCTTGATAAAAGAATTATGCCAAGGCAATTTGAACTAGGGGAACAGGTGTTGTTGTTCAACTCTAGCCTCAGATTGTTTCTTGGTAAATTAAAACCTCATTGGTCAAGTCCCTTTGAAGTAGTTCAAGTATACTTTCATGGAATTGTTTATGTCAAAGACTTGAAAACAGGGGTCACATTTAAAGTTAATGGGCAACGCTTGAAGCACTACTGGGGTGCTCATGTGGATCGAGAAAAGTAATCCATCGACTTACGAAATGTTTAACTTTAACATTTTGATAATTATTCTTCATTTCATTCTTGTTGATTTTAGTTTCCCCTAAGCTATTTTATTTATTCTGTTTAATAAATTTTATTTCCTTGTATTACAGGTATTTTTGTTTTCATAAACAAAAATTTTGACGTTGGGCCATGTGATACCCGTTGGCCTATTGGGAATTTGTTTCCCAAATATTTGAGCCTTTAACTTTTCACTTTCCCTCTAAATTTCCTTCACACCAAAGTCTGGCCATAGTTACCGACCTCCCATCACCCATGTCATACCCCAGTTACTCCTTACTTTGCCGTCATTTTATTTTACCATAAACTCTTCAATTCTTTTATAGTTACCCTAAATTTTCTTTCTCCCCACTGTTATTTGTGCTTTCTTTAGACACTACAAAATTTCATTTTCCTTTTCTACACAGACTTTTACCTTAACTTTCCATAATGGCTAGAAGATCTACCCCTCAATCATTTGCTATGCCACCTCGCACTTTCTTTAATGCTACAGTAAAAGAGTGGTACTAGAACAACATCTCCAAGTGACCCTTTTGTTCGGAAGGAAGCCTTCTTTTTAAAAAATGAGCCTTTCATGGGATACGATGCTTCTATTTCTTCTATCATCGAGCAACATGGATGGAAATTTTTTGTTTACATCCGAAGGATGTGTTGACAAAGATTGTTCGTGAGTTCTATGCTCACCTTACTTTCCCAAATGTAGCTTTTATATATGTGTGAGGAGTCTCGGTCTTACTTGATGAGGACACGATTAATGCTTAGTACGATCTTTCTAATATCCAAGACGAGCATATCGAGTTTGCTGCAACAATCACTTGTGATGGATTAACTCAGGTCCTTCAAGACCTATGTGTGGTGGGAACTAAATGGACGGTGTCAAGGGAAGATTATTACACAGTGTAAAGGGCATCTTTGAAGCCCAAGTGTAGGGTTTGGTATCACTTCCTTAATAGGCGCCTATTCCCTTTTACCTATAACTCAACAGTTTTCAGGGAGCGGATGTTTCTGCTCCACTCCATCTTGCAGGGTAGAAAGAATAGTGTGGGTAAGATTATATTCAACAAAGTCGACAGGTGTGCACAAAAGAATGTTGGGATTCTGAACTTTCCTTCTTTAATCACCGCATTTTGCCAAAGTGTTAATGTCTCAGTCCAAGCCAATGAGTATGTCGTCCCAAATAAAGGGGTCATTACAAGGTTAATTGTTGCAAATATTTCTGGAGAGGATTTGTAACGGCAACAACCTCCTAGCTCAACCTTAACAATTGAGCACCAATTGGAATTGATGAGCACTTTTACATCTAACAGATTATTTGCACAATAAGTGCTCACTTCCTTGGATAAGTTACAGAGACAAAATAATCTTTTTGAGACTCAACAGCTTCAACTTGTTGCAAATTTTGAAAAGGTGTAGGATAAATTGGCTCTCCACTGGGCCTATGCAAATAGAAGGGACACTATTATGAAAAAGGTCCTTTCAAAAGAATTTCACCAAGCTGATGCCTGCATTTCCTGACTTTCCTAAGGAATTGCAAGCAGTTGTAGCAGAAGAGGTTGGTGAAGCCCAGCCAGCTGAGATGGACCCTACCACTACCGAGAAAGAAACTAAAGAACTAGAGGAAGAAACAAAGAAAATGGAATCACTCAGTATTGCAACTGATTGTGAGAAAGAAGAAGAAGCAAATCCCACACATGCACCATAAGTGGATAGCACTACAGCTGTTCCACCTCCCTCTATCGAACGAATGACTGAATAGGATCGTGAGATCAATCAGATTACTGATGAAATCACCAAATTCAATGATGAACAAGAGAATGTGCCACTCCAATCATTGAAGAGGAAAATGCATTATAAACACAGTGCACGCAAGTCCACTTGCCACAATGAAAGTAAAAATCTTTAGCTTCAAGCCCAAAAAGTCTTTTCTATCTTTATTACATCATTTTTTGTGCATATATATCAGTTTGCATTCATGTTTTGTATCTATACATGCATTGAGGATAATGCATCCCTTAGGTTTGGGGGTGTGTTGAGCATTTTAGTATCGCATTAAATAGTTAGTTGAGCAAGTTTTAGTTTTTGGTTCACTTGTCATTCATTTTGCCATGGCACACATAATTGCCAGGATTGTTTTGCCTATAACGAGTACACTCTTTACTTATGATGTTCGATACTGGGCTAAAATTATTCAATATACCTAGAACATGTGATAATGGATTAGGTGAATTTAGCTTAGGAGAGATGCTTGAAAATTAACTCCTAAACATTATATTTCCTAACTTTAGTAAGTTATGAACTATAGCAAGTGTCCTTTAATGAACTTAGGGACTTTTGAATCCAAACTCAGTCAATTTTCCAAAGCATTACTTAAATAGAGAAAATTAGGTACTCCAATGCTTAGAATTGCCAAGTAAGTTAGCATTACTTTGCTTGCTCCATTGTGTTGTTTACTAGAAAGTTGAGTTTCAGTCAGAGTGTGTGAAAAGAATATAAGGGGCACTCCATTATAGTATCAGGCTGAGTAGCTAAGGAGGTAGTTGTTTTTTCCATCCATCTTTTAAGTTAAAAGTGTTAACTTCAAGAGTGATTTTTAGTTAAATTATGACATGATTGAGTATTCGATAATTCAATGTTTGCTTCCTTGTGAACATCGAGTCAAAGAATTTTAAGACATGCTAAATACCCTACAATAATTTTTAAAAAAATGAAAAATATATATGCATTTTTAGTAGGCTTAGAGCAACTTGAGTTTAGGTAACAAATGAACTAAGTAAATTAGGAGATGTTTGGTACTGCCAGAAAGCACACATGAGCACTCCGAAAATTTTGTTTTGAGGATGAAATTTTCTGCACTAGTTTTCTTGAGCAAACCTTTGACACTTGAACAAGTTTTTGGAGAAAAAAGATTGTTAAGAACTAATGTATATATTGTTCTTTGAGTAGAGTGGCAGTTCAAGGTGGTTATGTGTGATGGCAAATGCTTACATATATGTATTCATGCATAACTTGCTTCAGGACAAGTAATAACTCAGGTTTGGGTGTTTGATAACTTTTGAAAAGAGTTATATTTTATGCTTTTAGACTTGGTTAATTGCCTGTACTTAGGGAAGCTTAGTTGCATTTTAAGATTTTCCATTAGTGTTTTTAGGAAATTACATTAAAAGGCTAAGCTCTTACTGGTGCTCGTGCCTCAGATCTCACAGCAGAGTCATTGGTCCCACTACGGCTATTACCCACATTTCTAGGGTTCCTTGGCGGTCTCCCTCTCGCAGTTGTGTTACTCGGTCAAACAGCCTGAGCTTTTTCTTGCAATCGGTCAAGAAATGTCGACAATAAGCCTGATTGTCAATAGTCCGGGCATACTTGCTTAGTCTAACAGATTCCCTCTATACTCGAACACAGTCATTCGACCTTGTTTAAGCTCGAGAAACTCTTTGCGTTTTTGGTTAAGAAATCTTTCACTTTTGTACTTTTTTGAGAACTCAAGTTGGAAAAATCCCTAGTTGACTCACTCTTTCGGTACCACTGATAGCAAAGTGTTCCACCACTGATAAAATGAATCTTTCAATAGGGAAATGGTACATTTTACGCATTCTGTCAGTGTACAAGACAATTCTTCGAAAAACCTGATTGTGTTTTCTAACCAGAACTCAGCTTTCTTCAGGTCATCTTCAACTGTAGCTCAAAATTCTTCAACCCCATATTTACAAATTTTATCAACTGGTAGCTTACTAACTCGTATTAGTTCCAAACCCTGAGGAACTATGGAAACTTTCTTCGGGTTTTTTTGTACGAACTCAGTAAACCATTCATTCATCATTTATAAGAAGCCTTCCTTAGCCTCTCCTCCCCGGCCCACAGAGGCTTACGCATTACTTTCAACTTCATTGAAGTAGGCTTTTTTGGATGTTGTTTCTATATGAAAGCATAATTCAACACGAGTCAGGAGTTATCACACTATCACAGGTTATATAATGACGTGCATTTCTAGACTCATATACGCTATGTTCAGTCCAAGAATTAACTAAACTGTAGCTCTGATACAACTAAATATAACACCCCTAACCCGTATCCATCACCGAAATTGGGTTACAGAGCATTACCGCAAAAACCTAACTTAAATTCAATCATTTCCAAACATTTCATAATCATAGCAAAATCCATTCAAATATATGCATATTGTCCCTTATTCGAGCCCTCGAGGCCTTTGAAACACTTTAAAATAGATTTTTGAGACTAAATCAGAAACATTTAGAATTTTATAGAAAAAGATAGAAAATTACACATTGCAGGGATCACATGGCCGTGTGACTCACACGACTAAGACACACGCCTATGTCTCAGGCCATGTGGACATTTGAAATAGGGACATACGGCTGTGCCCCAGCCCGTGTCCGTGCTCGTGTAACTCTCTGACTTGGGTCACACGACCAAGCCACATGCCTGTGTGCCAAGCCATGTTCTAGGCCTTATAACTACCTGACTTGAAACCCTTTGAAATCTATAGGGGACACACAGCCGTGTTGGCCGTCTGTCACACACGACAAAGACACACGCTCGTGTCTTTGGCCGTATGGAGGAGAAATAGGCCAATTTCAAGTCATTTCCTTCACCCTAATCAAGCACACACCCACAAGTCATTTTCACATTCAATCAAGCCTTTAAAACATGCCTAAAACATGCATAATAAGATCACTTCAATAAATCATTTATCCATACAACCAATATGCCTAAAAGGCACCTCAATCACAACAACCAAATATACTTAAACATATGCATAATTTAGCCATTCATTACCCATACATTTCTAACCTATTTCCATACCAAAACTTACCATAATGACCACATGCCAAAACACATTGAAAAATACCTAGCTGGTCAATCAAAACATACCATCATTTGAACATTCCCACACCAACCATCAAAGCATGAAATGCCAAAAGTTCACAAACCATAATACCACAATTACAAGCCAAACTTAACAACCATCACATCAACCACAATTCACCTATACATGCCATTATAACCATGACCCAAAAAATCAAAATCTACTGATATAAATTCACTAGATAGTGTGATAGGTCTTCGATGAACATCAAAACTAATCGAGCTTCCGATAATCTATAAAACATAGAAAAAAAAATGAAGTAAGCATATAATGCTTATTAAGTTTGTAAATCATGAACATAACTTACCATTTCAATGGACAATCATAAAATAGACATGAATCAATCCAACATAGCTTGGCACAAGCCTAAGCATCATTAACAACACAAGTTAAACACATAACTTAGCAATATCATCACAAGGTAAGGTATAATAGATGAACATAGCATCACTTAATTCATCAAACTTTTCATAGCCATGAGTGTTCATACTTTGATCATCAATAATTCATACCTTTTCATGAGCTCTTAAACTATCTTTCGGTACACTTACCGTTATTTCCCTTTTCTTTCCCGTTGAACCACTTAAAATAATATCGAATACGCGGGAAGCTCACAAAAAGTGTGCTAAACACATGGTCAAAACCATTCTTTTCCTTTCTTTACATAGATGCTTACTCGACCCATAAATGGCCTGCTCACACAAGCTGACGGTTGGAATGTAGCTACATGATGTCACTCACACAAGCTGACAAGTATCCATAACAAATGCTAGAAATTAGCCATCGGTAGGATATTCAAGACCAGCACCCGAAACATGGTAACCCTAATGACATGTCATTTGTATCCTATATATTCCAAATTCAATATTCATTCTATACAATTTAGTCCAAAATACATACTTTTCCAAATTTACACTTTTACCCTTACTATTTTACCTTATTTACAATTTAGTCCTTAAGCCCGTAAATTGAAATTCATGCAATTTCATCTACATACAAAGCTAGTCGAATTCAATATACACCCATATAAATTCATACAATTCATTATGTCACAATTTCATCTTGTATTTTACACATTTTACAAATAAATCCCTAATTGTCATCTTCAACAAAAATCACTTTACAAAAGTTGTTTATTTATCTACAAGGATTCATTTTCTTCTATCAAACATAAAAAATCACATGAATACATTAATGGCAAAACCCTAACCTTTTAACTATTTTTCAAATAAGTCCCTGGGCTAGCTAGATTAATTTACAATGACTTCAAAAATGTATAAATCATTAAAATGAGACCAAAATTCACTCACATGCAAGGATACAATGGCTGGACCATCAAATTCTCTTCAATGGAGTTTTTCCTTCCTTATTTTGGTTGGAAGATGGATAAACAAAGATGATAGGTTTGTTTTTCATTAATTTTACTAACCTTTATTTATTTTATTACCTATATAACCTTATACATTAACCTTTGAAATCATTTAAATGATGTCCATAAAAGTCCACTCGTAATAACAATGGTTTAATTACAACATAAATCCCTTAACCATTTAATATCATAGCCATTTGGTACCTTTAACTTATAGAACTCTAATTTTGCATCTTTATTAATTTAGTCCTTTTCACCAAATTAAACATGAAAACGATAAAATTTCTTAACAAAATTTTGATACGACCTTGCTAATATGTCATAGACACTAAAATGGTAATAAAATAAATATTCTCGTATCAGATTTGTGGTACCAAAACCAATGTTTAGATTTTACTAAAAATGGTGTAACGCCCCAAAATTTCTAATTTCGTTATTGAAAAAAATATGACACAAATATCTATCTACTTCAGTGGTTAAGTGTTCTAGGTGTATGTATGAGGTCCCAAATTCAAGCCTTGACTTGGGCAAATTTTAGTATTTTTATGAATAGAGCCTTATCTCTGGTTAGTAGGCTTATAGTTAAAAGTTGGTAAAAATATATCAGAATGGGCCTGTTGGTCTGGTGGCTAAGGTGTGTGTTGGCGGGTGGGAGGGCTGGCGTTCAAGTCCCTGCGCGAGTAAGGTAATTATTTTTTATTGCTTGGCCGTGTGGTGTGGTGGATTCCTAGTCAAATTGAAATTGTGAGTAGTGGAGTTGTTGTGGGAGGTTAGGGAGAGAATTAAGGAGATGAGTTACCAGATTTTTTAGGCATTATCTTTTTGTTTAGTTTTTTTTTTCAAATTTTGGACTCTTTCCCAACTTTCTGACATTTTCTCTCTTTTCCCCCACTCTTAATTTTTGGTTTTCCTCTTTTTTCTAAATAATAAATCCTTGTTGCTAAATTTCCTTTGAATTCCCCTTCCGTTTTCGTTGCCTTTCTTCATGTTTTCCCCTTTGTGCAAGCATGCAATTGTGTTGTACGGTAAGTTTTTGTTTTATTAAACTTGAATGTTACTCTGGATAAGGGATTAAGGGGTGTTTTGTTGACTGTTTAGGAGTCGATCGTGGTGATCGTTTGGTAAGCATATAGGGTATGTATTTTCTTGTGTTGTTTGGGCGAGTGGTTTTGGCGTTGAATTCGTTCTTAACTTTGTTGAACTATTCATTAATGAAGAATGGTTATTTAAGCAATGAAGTCGTAAGTTATGAGATATAATAAATTTTGTGAGATAATGTTAGAATGGTTTCGGGTTCCCCTGTTCTGACTTTGGAAAATAATCAAAAATTGTAAAAAAAATTAGGGCTTAAATTTATATGTTTAAATCTTTAACGAGTCTTTTTTGAAAAAAATAAAACGAAAACATCATCCGAATTCCGTACTAATAGAGAAATAATTTTTAGCAAGGAAAGGTTGAAGCTATCAAACAGCAGAATCGAGATAGATTTGAAGATTTTACTGTACTTATTTGATAAACTATGAGATCTGAAAATTTTATGGTAGAAAGGTCAGTTAATTTGGAATTCAGTAGCTCAAGATATAAATAATTTAGGGACAATGACTCAAGTAGGCAGCTTTGAATGAACATATAAGTAAATAGTGAAAACATATATGAATATTTAGCTAGCATGAGTTACATTAAAAATGGATCACACTGCCAAGGCTAATTTGGGCCGAGTGGGCCACATGGGCACACACGGGCATGTGGGTCCATTTTTACCGGAATGTTTCTAAGATTACACGGGCCGCCCAAGTCGATTGTGAACCTACTGTAAGGTCAGTAAGTGCTACTTGGACCCTTAAATGTGTGAAATTGACTAAATGATATTTTTACTAAGTATGTTAATATCTGAACTGTATATATGTACTGAAATTGCATAATAGCATATCCTCCATGGTATGTTGCATTGCATTGGGTTGGGGGTTGTTATTCGGAGGAAGTGTACTGAAAGGTTTTAAGCCTAATTTACTTGCAACTCAGCTACAAACTACTGTTTTGTGCCGCATTCGGTACTACTTGGATTGTAGGGATGGGTGGGTTGATTATATCCCCACATGGAGTGTAGGGTTGGACGAAGATGGTGTGTAAAGGCTGGTTGGGTAGGATTTTGCTATTGCGTAGCTGTTACTACTACTGATACTGTAATGGGCTAAGGCTCTACTGCATTTTTTGACACTATACTGAGATAGGCTAAGGCCCAAACTGTCACTGATATTGAAAAGGCCTTAGTCCTAATACTGTTCAATTGTGCACTGTGAATACTGATTGTTTGTTTGTTTGTTTCTGTGGGATTACACACTGAGTTTACGCAAACTCGCCCTTTTTGTTTAATGTGCATAGGTAATCCTCAGACTAAGATGGTTCGGTGCGACGGAGGACTCAGCGGTGACCAGAGTAATTTTTGGACTACATGGTTTTCAATTTACGATTTATGATTCGATTATTATTGATTATTTGGGTTGTAATTTAAGGACTCTCTGGGACTTTGGTTTTAAATTTTGGGTTTTTATTTATTTATTTTACTTTGTGGATTTATACCTGCTGGTCATGGGAAATTCAGTTTTCAAAAAGTTAAAGTATTTTCTAAACGCATGATCACTTAGACTGTTTTATTAAAGTTTCCACAATGAGGGATGTTTCAAAAAAATGTTTTAAATGAATAAAGGTGACTTCCTAAGTTCTAACAAAGATTCACTAAAGATAATAATATGGAATGTTTTCATCGTAACAATGAGGTTTCAAAAACACTATCGTGTGACATTGCCAGATTCGACCATAACGTCTAGGTTGGGTTTGGGGTGTTACAAATGGGTTGTTACAAAATTATTCTGATTTGAAGACTAGAATGGCCTTATTTATACAAGTCAATGATTATGTCGTGTGGGACGTTATCATGGATGGTCCAACCATACCTTTAAAGTAAGAAGGAGAAAATCTAGTTCCAAAAAGTAAGAAGGAATGAAATGAGGAAGTCAAGAAGAGCATGCAACTTAACGCCAAGGCCATGTATATTCTCTTTTATGCACTTGGTTCAGATGAATATAGTAGAGTTTCTTTATGTTCCAATGCCAAGGAAATTTGGGACAAGTTAGAAGTAACTCATGAGGCTACAAGTCAAGTGAAAAAGTCTACGGTAGGAATTCTCACTCAACTATGAAACAATCAAGATGAAACCGAGGAAGAAATCAACGCTATGTCGAATCAATTTACAGTTATTATCAATAGGCTCAAAACATATGGGAAGATTTATCCCAATGAAGAAATTGTGAGAAAATTGCTTTGAAGCTTGCCAAAGGCATGGGAAGCTAAAGTGACCGCCATAGAAAAAGCAAAGAACTTGGAAACACTCTTTTTAGATGATCTTATTGGTCCATTACTTATCCATGAGATGGGAATCAAGGAATGAGTTCAAGAAGAAAATATAGAGAAGAAGAAGGTTGGTATTTCCCTCAAGTCCATAATAGAATAAGGTAATACAAATGAAGAAGTGGATGATGATGAAAAGATGGTATGTTTGCTAGAAGATTCAAGTGGTCCATGTGGTCCAATAAAGGAAAACAATTCCAAAATAAGGATGGACTCAAAATTGAATCAACCTAAGAGAAAGATCCAATCATTTGTTATAAGTGCAAGAAATCAAGACACATAAAGTTTGATTGTCCTTAGTAGAAGAAAAATGGGTCTAGTAAACAAAAACACAAGGCCAATGTTGCTACTTGGAATGATGAGGACTCATCCGATGAAGAAACTCAAGAAATATCCAACTTGTATCTCATGGCCATCGATTATTCTAAGGTAACTTCTAACTTATCTATTTCAAATTCTTATTCTTTTAATAAGTTACAAGATGCCTATGATTATTCGGGTTAGGAATTTGAAGTCATAAATTCAAAACATAATAAAAATATTTCAAAATTAAAAAAATGAAAATGATTTACTTTCCAAAACCAATCATGAACTTGAAGAGAAAGTAAACAAAATGCAAGAAATAATTAATGAGCTTGAGAAGAAGAATTTAGACTTGCAGAATATACTTTCTAAAGTTCATGAGGATCATGAAAAGCAACTTGAGTTGCTTAAGAGTGAGAAAGCTCACTCTAACAAAGTTTTAGAAAAAGGAGAAAATTCAAAATAAAACTTTGTTAAAAATAGCTTTAATTTCTATAAACATAGAGGTCCCCAAAAATTTTACAAGAGAAAAATCATTAAAAGTATATGGGTCCCTAAAGGACTCATAAATTCTCAAGATAATAACTTGATTTCAAAATGCATACCTAAAGGGACTAAAATTATAGAAACTAATGCTTATGGACCCAAAAGAATTCGGGTACCAAAAATCAAACTTTAATTCTATATTTGTAGGAAAAGGAGCATTGCTTTGAGGTGGATTATTCAAGGAAAAACTTATGGTATCTCGATAGTGGATGTTCAAGACACATGACTGGTGACAAGAGTCACTTTATCAATTTGAAGCCAAAAAGTGGAAGAGAAGTTACATTTGGTGACAACTCTACAAAACAAATTGAAGAAATAGACTCTATTGGTAAAAACTCTTCAATTATTATTGAGAATGTCTTATATGTCAACGGTCTTAAGAATAATCTTCCAAGTGTTACAATTATGTGATAAAGTTTTCAATGTCATATTTGAGTCTAAAGGGTGTAAAGTTATTGTCACTGTCTCTAATAAGATTCTGCTTGTAGGACATAGGATAGAATATATATATATATGGTGAATTTAGATGATTTGCATAATTCTAACAATGCCTTGTTACTAAAAATGAAAATAGTTCTTTATTATGGCATAGAAAAATAGGACATGCTAGCATGAGCATATTGCATAAATTAGCTAAAAATAACTTAGTAAGAGGTTTGCCTAAAATTGATTTTGATTTTAAACCTATTAATGATGTATCATCTAGCATAGCACTTTAACTAAATCACATAGACTTATTTGGTCCTATTAGGATAACTATCTTGGGTGGAAAACATTATGCTTTTATGCTTGTTGATGACTATTCTAGATTTACTTGGTTTCTTTTCTTAAGTAATAAAGATGAAGCTTTAGAAAAATTCATCACATTTTCAAAAATAAATCAAAATGAAAAAGGTTACTCTATCACTATTGTTAGTAATGAACATGGAACCAAATTTCAAAATCTTGGTTTTGAAAGTTTTTGCAACTAAAATGTAATTGGCCATAATTTTTCTGCACCTAGAACCCCTTAACAAAATGGAGTAGTTGAAAGGAAAAACAAAACTTTAGAAGAAATGACTAGAACCATGCTTTGTGAAAATAATTTACAAAAATATTTTTGGGCGAAAGCCACAAACAAAAAAGAAAACAATGAACTTTTCAAAAATAAAAAGTCTAACATTAGGTATTTCATCCTTTTGGATGCAAATGTTTTGTTTTAAATAATGGCAAAGATAGTCTTGGTAAATTTGATGCAAAAAGTGATGAATGAATTTTTCTTGGTTATTCTTTAAATTCTAAAGCTTATCAAGTTTTTAACAAAAGAACTTTAGTAGTAGAAGAATCTATACATGTTATTTTTTATGACTCTCATCTTCCTCCTAGAAAGGATTCTTGTGTTGATGATGATAATGCAGAATTTTTTAACAATGATAAAGAGGATCAATCATCAAATGACAAAATTCAAGAACAAACACAAGATGCTTTAGAAGAACTTTCAATTGAGAAAAGGGAGGTCACTCATCCAAGAGAGTTCAACTATGTGAAGAATGGTATGATCTTGGGAGATCTATCCTAATGAGTAATTAGTAGATTTTCTCTTAAAAATACTTGTAAGTATGTTGCATTTATCTCATGTATTGAGCCTAAAAATATCAAAGAAGCATTAAATAATGAATACTAGATATTGGTCATGCAAGAAGAGTTAAATCAATTTGAGAGAAGTGAAATATGGACCCTAGTTGATAGACCTAGTGATAAATATACTATAGGTACTAAATGGGTTTTTAGGAACAAGCTAGATAAGAGTGGTAACATAGTGAGGAACAACGCTAGACTTGTTGCTCAAGGTTACACTCAAGAGGAAGGAATAAATTATGATGAAACTTATGCTCCCGTAGCTAGGATGAAAGCCATTAGAATGTTTTTAGCTTTTGCATGCTTTAATGATTTGAAATCATCATATCAAATGGATGTAAAAAGTGTTTTTCTAATTGGTTTTATAAATGAAGTAGTGTATGTTAAACAACCACTCGTTTTTGAAGATCCAAAATTTCCAAACCATGTTTTCAAACTTTCAAAAGCTTTAGATGATTTGAAACAAGCTCCTAGAGTTTGGTATGAAAGGTTATCAAATTTTCTTATTGAAAAAGGTTTTTGTACAGGGAAGGTTGACACGAAACTTTTTATTAAAAGAAAAGACAGATTTATTAGTAGTTCAAATTTATGTTGATGATATTATTTTTTGTTCTACTAATGATCTTCTTTGTCAAGAATTTTCTAAGCTAATGCAAGGCGAGTTTGAGATAAGTATGATGGGAGAACTAAATTTATTTTTGGGACTCCAAATCAAGCAAAGAAAGGATGGCATCTTCATAAATCAAGCTAAATACATAAGGGATACACTTAAAATTTTTGGAGTGGACACTCTCAAATTACAAGCTTCTTCTATAAGCCCTTCTACAAAGCTTGATAAATATGAGGAAGGTAAATGTGTTGATTTAAAATTATATAGGTCAACAATTGGTTCTTTGCTTTATCTTACCTCAAGTAGACCCGAAATTATGTTTAGTGTATGCCTATGTGCTAGATATCAATCCTGTCCTAAGGAATCACATTTACAACCCTTTAAGAGACTCTTTAGATACCTTAAAGACACTTCAAATTTAGGCATTTGGTATTCTAGAGACTCATGCTTGCATGCTTTCTCGGATGCATATTTTAGAGGTTGCAACATAGTAAGGAAAAGCACCTCCGGTACGTGTCAATTTCTAGGCAACATGCTAATTTTATGATTTTTAAAGAAACAAAATAGTGTTGCATTGTCCACCACCAAAGCAAAATATATTTTTGCCAGTAGTTGTTATGCTCAAGTTTTATGGATGAAATCAGAACTTAAGGACTATGGAATTGATGTAAATACCGTTCTTATCAAGTGTGACAATACTAGTGCTATTTATCTCACTAACAATCCCATCCAACATTCTAGGACTAAATACATTGAAATTAGACATCATTTCATTAGAGATCATGTCCAAAAAGGTGAAATTGTTCTAGAATAGGTAGACACCTTAAATCAATTAGTTGATATTTTTACAAAACTTTTAGATAAGGAAAGATTTTGGAACTTAGGAGAGAACTAGGTTTGACCACCTTGCCTTGACTTTCTGTTAAAATTTTCCATGTACCTTTTTTTGCGCGATAAGCTTGATAAGTATCATGTTCATGGCTCTTGAATGCAAAAATATAGGAGGAGTTTTATGTGAGAATGTGGTCCATTTTAACCTTATTTATCTAGCTTGAATTACTTTTCTGTTGTTTTTCTTTCATTGAATTAGTTACGTCCTTACTAATTAAGGCATTTTCTCTAAAATCAAAGTTTGATTTATAAATTATATGCATCATGCTTGTATCTTGCATTTCCATACATATGAAACAATTAGGAATATACTTAGATCATTTTAAGACCCTTAAAACCTTTAAAAACTAAAAAGTCTCATTTTGCATTTTTCACTGCACTTAGAAAACAGAATTGCAAATTGGTATCGATACCATTTTAAAAATATCGATACTTTTATAACAATATTGATATTCGTAAATAAATCGATACCATGGGCTATTTTTAGGTACCTACACCAGTTTTCTAAAAAAAATCAAACCCTAAAATTTTCCCCTACTAAAATCCTCTCAAATCCTCTCCAAAAGTTTTCAAATTTCTTTATTTTTTTTGAAAAATCTTTGTCTTTTAACATATTCAAACCTCATTTCCTCAAGAATTGTTCAACATTGCTTGAAGATTTTTCCTTTTTCAACACTTTTGAGGAGGTCACCTATTTTTAAAGGTTTTCTTAATTTTTTACCCAAAACCCTTGGCACCAAGTGTTTGTTAAAATTCTCTAAATAGTTTTCCTTTGAGTTTTACTGTTTCTAAGTGTCTATTTAGTTAGTATGGCTCTTAAGAAAAGGCCTAAAATTGGTGCATCATCTTTTAATCCATCCAGTGAGTTAGAGCCATATTTTAGCAAATGTTTTCAAAACTCAAACTCTCTATCTTGTTTTAAATCACATTTTCCTTCAAAAAGAGTTTGGGAGTCTTGGAAAGTGGATTTAGCCTTGTTAGAGGCTATTAATTTTGTTTATCTCCCTACTTTACAAAATTGGGGTTGGATAGAGTTTCTAAATATTTCTTTGCCAACTTATTTTAATCTTGTTCATGCTTTCTTTTCCAATGCCAAACTCAAACATGATGAGTCGATGATACCATTTTATCCATCACCTCATTTTTAATGAAAACCCTTATACGCCTTACTGTCGTAGAGTTTCATAATTATCTTGATTTGCCTCCCGGAGGTAACTCCGATGAAAAAGGTCATTTTAATCTCGCACTTTTTATTCAATTCAAATCAGCATTCGAACTTAATCTTCATGATCATATTCTCCATTTTATTCTTACTTGGAACCTTCGTCCTATAAAAAAACTTGCTAAGCTTCGAAATACCGATTATTTGTGGCTCAATTACTTTAAATTAGATAAGCGTCCCGACCTCGCCCTCATAATGTTTAATGACATTACTAAGGTTATCGGGAGGGGGCTGAATACATATATCACCCTTCCTTATGGTACATTTCTCTCATATCTCTTTAGGCGATTAGGCATTAGCACTCATGGAGAGACCCCAGTTACTTCTAACCAACCTATTAGTTATGGGGCTCTTCATCATGTGGGATATCATTTTGATGCCAACACCGGTACATGGCTTAAGAGCACCATCCGACGAATAATGAAGATGACGACATCAACGCTACTTTTAAAGACCTTTCGACACCCAAACATGCTCCTCAATTGACTTCTTCTTCACATGCTGCTCAACCCTCTTTCAAGGTTAATAGCGCCATACTCGATGCTATCAATTCTTTGAGCAATTATTTTCGAGGTCTTCAAGAAAAGGTTTGATCTCATAGGGAAGACATTAACTCTAGGCTATCTACTTTAGAGTCTCAAATGGCGTCTCTCCTTGTACGTTTTCCATCGATGCCTACTTTCGCTCCTCCTCATGATGATTAGAGTAGCTCTAGGACATACATTTCATTTTCATAACATTTTCACCTTAATTTCTATGTTTATGCCTATGTCTTTATTTTTATTGGACTTTATTGCTTTTTTTGTATTTTGAGCTACAAATTTTTTCTCAATTCATTGCTTATTCATTTTTATCTCTTTCTTGTGATGAACTAACTTCTTTTCTCCTTCAGCTTTATTTGATGTTTAATATAACAAAAAGGGGGGAGAAAAGGTAAATTAAGGTAAATTATTCTTTGATTATTCTTTGATGCTAACAAAATGCAAATTTTGTGACCAATTTTCGTTAAAGTAAAAATGAATGCCAACTTGAATGAAAAATTTTATTTGTCCTCAATTTTAAAATGTCTTTTATTAATGGGGAGCAATTATTCAAAAATAAATTTATCAAATGTTTAGTTATATCAAAAAAAGGGAGACTGTTAAACCAAGCTTTATTTGATAAAAGATTTTGATATAACAAATTGAAGTGTTTTTTAAATATAAGTTCAAATTGACAAAATGATTTTTAAATTTGAATTATAAAAGATAAAATTTTGAATACTTACATTAAACTCTTAGAAAATTTTGGAACAATTTTAAATTCAAGTGAAAATGATTTTAACCAAGTCAAAATGATTTTAATCAAGTTAAAATCATTTTAACACATCAAAATGATTTTAAAAAAGTTAGAATTTCTTTAGGCCAAAAAGTATCGTTACCTTTTGGCCAAGTATCGATAATTTCAAAATTATCGTTACCCTTAGAAAAATGGTGACCAAACTTGCATTATGTTTTCAGGAATCCTAAAAATTATCGATACCAATTCTCAGGTATCAATATTTTTTAAAAATAATCGATATCTTTCTTAAAACAATATCAAAATAGTATTATATTTCTTACAAACCCTACAAAGTATCAATTCGGTATACCTTTTTCAAAAAGTACCGATAAAATATCTTTGGCGTCGATTAATAAATCCATACGGTCATTGAATTAGCATTTATTACAAAAAATATTGATACCCTTTTATTTGGTATCAATACTCAGAGTTGTAGATGAAATAAATGCTCTGGTTTTACATCCCCAACGACCATATTCGTTACACCAACATCCTCAACGATTAGAAATCTACTATGGGGTATAAATACCATCTTCCAAATACCTACAACAATAAGAAAAGCACATTCAAGAAAATATCATCAATCAAACAACCTCAGAGCTTAACACTTTCATATTCTTCTTTCATACACTTGTGAGCTTTGTTTCCATTCTTGTGCTTAAGTGTATTCTATTGTATTTGAGCTTTATTTTGAAAACAATTTAATATTGTAAGGGTTTTTTCTTTGTTTGCTTATTTGTATCTCTTTGAGAGGGTTTGTAACTTAAGATTTGGGGTAAAAATCTTAACGAGTTGTAAGGTTAAACCTTGTCCTCAAAGGTTGAAAAAATTAGACAATTTGGGAAAATCCTTAGTGGTGGAAAGCTAAGGTAGTGGAGTACGCAATTGGGGTCAAACCTATAACAACCCATTTTTAGTGAAATTAGAATAATGGTTTTGGGACCACAAATCTGACAAGTAAATTATTATTTTATTTTTAATGTATATGAAATGTTAGTACAGTCGTATAAAAATTTCATTCAGAAATTTTGACGTTTGCATACTTAATTTCATAAAAAGGACTAAATCATAAAATGAGCAAAAGTAAGGTTCTTTTGGTTAAAGGTATCAATTAGCTATGAAACTCAAATGTGCATGGACTTAGATGGTAATTAGACCCTTTATTATGTTAGTGGACAAAGATGGGCATATAATTGAGTGATTTTAAGGTTACTTAACGAGGTTCATTTGGTAAATTAATAAATAAGTTAAAGTAAAATAAAGAAACAAAAGGTATCATCTTTTTATTCCATATATCCACCTAAAATAGGTTAAGAAAACACCATTTAAGAATGCTTGAAGGTTTGGCTATGTCCAATAGTTGCATGTACGTGATTTTTTACACCTTTTTAATAATTTCTATGTTCTTGAAGTCTTTGTAGCTCAATCTAGCTAGTCTGGGGGTCAATTTGTAAAACTGTTAAAGATTTAGGGTGTTTCCATGAATGTTCTTACAAAATTCTTGAAGTTTAATGAAATATTATGAGTCATTGTGGTTAAATAAACAAGTTTGGTAAAGTGATTTTTGATGAAAATGCCATTCATGGACTTACTTGTAAAAGTAGTAAAATTCAATGGTAATTGCAAAATATTGAATTGTATAGCTTAATATAGGTCCCTAGTTAATTCGGGTAGCATGAAATAAGGATGAAAATGTTTAGATTTCAATTTATGAGCTTAAGGACTAAATTGTGAAATTTAAAAGTTAGGGGTGAAATAGTAAGTTTTTAAAAATATGAAATATGGACTGAATTGAATTGAATAATTGAAGAATTAAATGTATTGAATTTGTCTATTTAGATCAAGATAGGCCACGTACGGATTAAGATCGAGGAAAAGTTAAAGCTTCGAATTAGTTGATCTCGTTTCTACGTCTGTCATCGAGGTAAGTTCGTATGATTAAATATCACTTTAATCTTATAATGATCTATATGTGTTAATGTATTATTTTCCATGTACCCATATGATGTATATCCAATGATGTCACGACTATTATCGAGCCTCGTTTGAACCTTAAGAATCCGTAAGATACAAATGACGTGTCCTTAGGGTTTTCATGTTTCGGGTCCTGTATTTGTTGTCGATATTCCACAGCTCGTGTGAGCAGTATTGTGTAGCTCACATTCCAACCCACAGATCATGTAAGTAGGCCCATTTCACAACTCGTGTGAGCAATGATGTAAAGGAAAAGGAAAGGTTATGGTTATATGTTTAGCACACTTCGTGTAAGCTTTCACACGTATCCGATGTTATTCTAAATGGTTCAATGGGCATGAAAAGGAAAAGGAACAGTAAGTATTCAAATGAACTATGTCATGAACCTATGAAAAGGTTTGAAATGAAAATGTTCATTGAAAGTATATATACGTTCATGAAAAGGATGAATTCAAAAGTAGTATGTTCATGTACACCTAGCTTACCTTATGATAATTCAAATGAATTATGTGTTAATGCACTAACATGTGTTGTTAATGGTGCTTAGGCATGTGCCAAGCTTATGGTTGGATTATATTATGCTTAATCTTTATGTTATGCATTGAAAAGGTATGTTATGTTCATGTTTTACGAACTTATTAAGCATTATGTATGTACATAGTTTTTTTTCCTATGTCTTATAGATAATCGGAAGCACAAACAATTTGGAAGCTCGTCGGAGATCTGTCACACTATCCAACTATTATATTGATAGTTTTTGATATTTTGGACAAAGTTATAATGGCATGTATAGGTGGACTTGTGTTTGATGTTTATTTGAATGCTTAGATTTTGAATTTGATATGTATATGTTGCTTTGGCATCATGTGTTTTTGATTGGTTTATGAAATTTTAGTATTTATGATGCCTATTTAGTATGTGTTAATATAGCAATTGTTTGATGCATGTTTTAATGACAAATATGGTATGTGATGGATTAGTTCAATGTGGTCAAGATAGGGTATATTTTGAAATGGTATTGGACATGATGTGTATGGTTGAAATGTGGTAATGTTTACATGTTTATGAAAATTTTAACTAAATGCATTTGAGATGCCTTTTTTGGTATATAGGTTAGATGGATTTTGGTTTATTGAATTGGTCATATTATGCATGTTTTCGTAAGGTTTTTAAGCTTTGAGGTTGTGCACAAAATGCTTTTAGGTACATGTTTGAGTTTGTGTTTGAAATGGCTTGATTTTACCCAATTTCATGTCCACACGGCCTGAGACACGGGCGTGTGATTCAACCGTGTGAGACAAACGGTCTTGCGACACGGTCGTGTGTCCCTTCTAGGTTTTAAGGCATGCAAGAGAGGTTGTTACATGGCCTAGCACATGACCTGGAACACGAGCGTTGGTGGCCATTTCAAGAGTTACACGGACTGGCACACAGTGTGTGGCTTGGTCATGTGACTCAACTCAGAGAGTTACACAGGCACGAAGATGGGATAGGACATGACTATGTGTCCCTATTTTTATTGTTACACGGTTTGAGACATGGGTGTGGCTTAGCCAGGTGAGTTACATAGCCTGGCCACACGGCCGTGTGAACCCTGTAATTAAACTTTTCTAACTTTTCCTTAAATTTTCCAAATGTTTCCCATTTAGTCCCAAATTGTTTATAAAGTATTTTTAGGGCCTCAAAGGCGTGATATAAGGATAATATCTACATGAATGAATGTTTTATATTTTGTTATGTCAATGTGTGAAATATATGATTAAGTGTTCAAATTGTACAGTATGCTCCGTAACCTTATTCTGATAATGGATATGGATTAGAGGTGTTACACTTAGTGGTATAAGAGCTACAATTTAGTCAGTTTTAAGTCTAAATGTAGCATGTACGATTCTAGAAATACATGCACAAGCCTCCATTCACAGAGAAACGTCTAGTGGAAGTAAGCCTGTCTCTGAGGGCCAGGGAGGAGAGGCTAAGGAAGCCTTCTTCCAGATGATGAATGAATGGTTCACCGAGTTTGTACGAACGAACCCAATGGCTCAACAACCTCAACCCCAATCGATCCTCGTATTTTCTCAAGTTTTGGAACTAGTATGAGTGAGTAGGCCTCCAGTCGATCAAATTTGTAAGTATGGGGCCGAAGAGTTCAGAGATACATCTAAAGATGATCCAGAGAGGGCTGAATTCTGTTTGGAAAATACGATTAGAGTCTTCAATGAATTATCATGTACACTAGTGGAATGCTTGAAATGTGTTATTTCATTGTTGAAAGATTCAGCTTATCAGTGGTGGAATACCTTAGTTGTAGTTGTGCTGAGAGATCATATAGATTGGGAGTTCTCCCAGACTTAATTTTGAAAGAAATATATGAGCAATATATTTCTGGATAAGAAACGTAAAGAGTTTCTTGAGCTTAAACAAGGTTGGATGACAGTATCTAAATACGAGAGGGAATCCATTGGACTAAAAAAATATGCCCGAGAATGTATACCGATAGAGGTTGCTATGTGCACACGATTTGAAGATGGGTTAAATGAAGACATCAAGCTGTTAGTTAGGACCCTTGAATTTAAAGAATTTGTAGGTCTAGTTGATAGAGCTCACAAAGCCAAAAAACTGAGTAAAGCAAAGAGAAAAGCTGATTATGAGGCTCGTGATTCAGGTAAGAGTTTAGCGGGGAAGGCATATCAATCGCCATCGAAGAAATCAAAATAATATCATGTTCATTCGTCTACTCTAGTGGGTTACTCTGGTAAAGACCAAGGAAAACAACATTCAAGCTCAAAACCTCAGGCTACATCTATAGCAAGCGTGGGCAGTGTTAGAAACAACAAGCCCAAATGTCAACAATTTAATAGACTACACTTCGGAAAATGTAGAGTAAAAGATGGGTTATGTTTCAAATGTGGTTTGTATGAACACTATCTCAGAGATTGCCTACAAAGGTTAAACAAAGAAAAGGCTCAAACTACTTGACCGAGTAATATTGTTGCGAGAGGGAGACCACCTCGAAACACAGGAAATACGGGTAATAGCTGTAGTGGGATAAAGGACTCTACTGTAAGATCTGATACACGAGTGCTGGCTAGAGCTTATGCGATCCGTGCTCGAGAAGAAGCTTCAGCGCCAGATGTTATCATTGGTACCTTTTCTATCTTTGATACTGTTGTTACTGTTTTGATTGACCCGGAGTCTACTTAATTTGTGGTTAAAGCAACGAACCCCTTAGGTCAATATGTGTTAGTTGATAAAGCCTGTAAAAACTGTCGTTTGATGATTCGGGGTTGCAACTTTTTTGACGGATTTGATGTTACTACCCTTTGATGAGTTTGATGTGATTTTGGGTATGGACTGGTTAACTCTGCATGATGCTATTATGAATTGTAGACGAAAGCATATAGCATTAAAGTGTCAAACTGATGAAAAGCTTCAGATTGAATCAGATAGACTAGATAGTGTATCTAATTTTATATCAGCTATGTCGGCACAGAAATATGTTAGGAAAGGTTGTAAATCCTATCTCACTTATATATTTAATTCTAGAGTTTCTGAATTGAAGCTAGAATCGGTTCCAGTGGTATGTGAGTACACAGATGTATTTCTAGAGGAATTACCAGGGTTACCACCGTTCAGAGAGGTTGAATTTGCTATTGAGTTAATGCTAGGAACATCTCCGATATCAATAGCTCCTTACAGAATGACACATACTGAGTTGAAAGAGTTGAAAGCACAGTTGCAAGAATTGACAGATAGGGGTTTTGCTCGACCCAGGTTTTCTCCTTGGGGTGCTCCTGTGTTATTTGTTAAGAAAAAGGACAGATCCATGCGGCTATGTATAGACTATAGACAGCTTAACAAAGTCACAATCAAGAACAAATATCCATTGCCACGTATTGACGATTTGTTTGATCAATTGAAAGGTGCAATGATATTCTCAAAGATTGATCTTCATTTTAGTTATTATCAATTACGATTTAAAGACTCAAATATGCCAAAGACTACGTTTAGAACCAAGTACGAACATTATGAGTTTCTTTTGATGCCATTTGGTTTTACTAATGCACCTGCTGTATTTATGAACTTGATGAACAGAATAGTCAGATCCTATTTAGACAGATTTGTTGTTGTGTTTATTAATGATCTTCTGATCTATTCACGAGTCATGAGATAGAGCATGCCCAACATTTGAGAATTGTTTTGCAAACTTTACGCGAAAAATAACTGCTAACTAAAATTAGCAAGTATGAGTTCTGGCTTCTAGAAGTCAGATTTTTAGGACATGCTGTATCGGCCAATGACATTAGAGTTGATTCGAGCATAATTTTAGTTGTCGTAGATTGGAAACCTCTAAGAAATGTATCGAGACGACACCTGATTCAGATTTTCATGTTGGTTCCAAGGATAGTTTGTATGTCAAAGACAAAAAATTGTGTTCCGAGAAATTCTAATCTCATTCAGAAGATTTTACAGGAAGCTCACAGTATTAACTTGTCTATTCATCATGGTAGCAATAAAATGTAAGGTGATTTCAAACAGATATACTAGTGTCCAAGTATGAAATGAGAGATTTCAGAATTCCTATCGAAATGTTTAGTTTGTCAGCAAGTTAAAGCCGAACATCAGGTATCTTTTGATTTATTACAACCAGTGATGATTGTAGAATGGAAATGGGAATGTGTCACAATGGATTTTGTATCGGGGTTGCCTTTATCATCGAGAAAGAAAGATGCTCTATGGGTCATTCTTGGTTGTTCGACGAAGTCCGCGCATTTCATTCCAGTGCGTATAGATTTTTCACTCGAGAGATTAGCAAAGTTGTATGTGGCTGAGATTGTTAGATTGCACGGTGTGCCAGTTTCAATTATTTCTTACAAAGATCTGCGGTTTACATCTCGATTTTGAAGCAAGTTACATGAAGCTCTTGGTAGTCAACTGCAAGCTACAAAGATCTGCGGTTTACGTCTCAAAATGGATGAATAGTGTAAATATCTTAAGGACCAATAGTGCAAGTTAATGTGTAAATAAGAAAAAGTTGAAGGAACAATAGTGTAAATATCTTAAGGGTGGAATAATCTAGAAACTAAGGAAAATGGATGAATTAGGACCAAATTGAAAATGTGAAGAATTTTGAGGGACTAAATTGTAATTTTACCAAATTAAGTGATGACTCAAGGATGGAATTTCAAAAGATTATAAAGGGCAAAATGGTCAATTAGAGAGAAAATTCTAGAAGGTAATGATGATGATGGTGATATTTGTAATTAATTAATTAGATAAATGTTATTTAATTAATATTTTATTAAGATTTTTAGTATTATTTTATCATTAAATGATTAATATAAAAGGGAGGAAAGATGAAGAGAAATCATCTTCCTTTCCCATGCATTTCACGTTAGAAGAGAAGAGAAGAAAGAAAGTTTTGCTTTCTTTACAATTTGGTCCTTCCACAAAAAATTACCATTTTCACCTAGAAATCAAAAGAATTTTCATAGCTACCGAGAGAGAAAAATGTTAAGCAGAATATGGGGAGCTAGAATATCAAGTTGTGTTGATTTCACCATTGTGCCGTCCCAAAACAGAAAGATTTCACCATTGTTGTGTTGCCTTTTTGCCTATTATTTTGTTTCCATTTTCACGCCACATTGCTATTATTTTTAATCACTAAATTAGCCTATTTGCTAACCTAAAACTCTCCTCTGTGCCGCCCAAATTAGTCTGTCATTTTGTCCATTTTTGCCCCTTCTTCTCCACATGTGGTGGTACCAATTAGTTTTCATTTCCACTTCTCTTCATTTCCCTTTTGTGCCAATTTTTGCTATTGTTTTTACTGCCAGCTTATTTTTATTTTCAGCCTCTGAAAATGTTCTATTTGCTGCGAGAAAATCCCTTATTCTGTCACCCTAAATCTTTCCCTTTTTCTATCGTTGTTTATGGTGTTGTCGCCCTTGGAAAACCATTATTTTAGGTTGTTTTTTTCTTCATTTTTCATTCCTTACTTATTTTCTTTGATTTTCCTCCATTTAAATCAGCCCTTAGCATTCCAAATCAGTAGGGTATCCGAACATGTTCATCTGACATCTTAGATTTGGTTATTCGATAGTGTAAGTGCAGATCTATGCAAGATCTTGTGTCGTTTCAATTTCGTTAATGGTTGGTGTTTGGTCGAATACTCAAAGGCCATATATTGACTCTTGATTACTAATTTTTTGAATTCTTTTAATCTTAGGAACTGATTTTAATGTCCTAATCAAAAGTGAAGTTAGATCTCGCTTGTACTTATATTACGCATCAAATTAGTGTAAGTTCGCTGGTTGTTTCGAATATCAAATTTCATTAATATGACACTACTTTGGTTGAACCCTTAGGGGTGTTTCAAGGCTGGTCATTAACTGTATTTTAATGTATTAGGTGGTGGTTTTTGGATCTAGGATCATCTAAGGCTTAAGTGTGAAAGTACGAATTTTATGTTTTAGTGTCGTGTATTACGAATTAAGTTGTGGGTCTTAACTTTAAATAATTTTTTGCAATGCATTAAAATATATGTTTAATTGGTAAATATTTCTTACTGGTCAGGCCTAGCTGAGTGGCGAAATTAGCGTATTGAATGGTGTTGAACAAGATACAATATTTACAATTGATTGAGTGATGAACCTTAATAAATTTGCATGGATGCAAAATTGACATGTTAGATTGATTGATTGCATGCTTGATATTGATATACTCTATAATGGCATGATATGGATTGGTATTGTTTATTGGGTGTTTGTATAACATGTGACTAATTGATTCATTGCTTAATTGCATATTAAGTATGTTTGATTGTGATTCCATTGTAGCAATTGACTAAAAACTTGCAATCCACGTAATGAAACTGTTACCGTAAGCATGTTAAATATGCCATTGAACTAAATATGTTACTGTAAGCATGTTAAACACACTATTGAATTCACTATACTACCATAAGCATGTAAAACATGCCATTGTATTGAAACCAAACTGAAAGCATGATTTTGCTGGAATGTGTGGGGTGGGTTATTATGGTTGATGGAGGTGTTCCGTGGAGTACTAGTGGCAGTTAATGTAACACCTTACAGACAAGCTTGGAAGTTTTGGCCTCAGAAGTGAAGGGTTCGCTACTGTTTCGGTGAACAAGGTGTTCGCCAAGGTTTAGGCGAGCTGGGGTTTCACCAAAAGAGCATCAACAAGAGTGTTCGCTAGTATCAATGTATGGCTGAAGATGTGGTGGTAAGGGTTTCGCTAGATCAATTACCAAGTTGGGTTCGCCAGCTACTCTACGAGGTAGGTTCGCTAATGTGATGGTGAGCTGGTGTTTGCTTGTCTTGTTGCAAACTAGGGTTCACAAGTCAAAGTTACAATCAGACTCAAAATAGGAAATAAAGATTTAGTGTATCTATGTGATACGAGCTCGGTTGTTGTTGTTTCGAGTTGTATCAGTTTGCCTGATCGTTAATTAAAGTAAGACTATGTTCGTTTCAATAGGGAAAAAAATAGAAGATAGGCTTCAAAAAAAGGTCTAAAGGAAAGTTGGTGATTATTGACCCGAGTCTCAAAGTAACTCTTAGGTGAATTTCGATTTAGGAAATCAGGAAAGAACTTTGACCCGCTATCAAATGTGATAGGAACCAAAGGTATAATGAACGCTACATTAGAAGTGATAAGTTCGATTTAACAAAGGAAAGAATGACGCCACAAGACAACTTGATAAGTCAAGTTAGTCCCAACAAGAACAAGGAAAATTGGAAATCTCACAAGTTTCAATTGAATCATAAAATTGGCAAAAGTCCCCAACAACCAGCTAATTACAAAGTATTTATAGACCTAAGTATGGCCTAGACGAATAGTCACATGAATTCAGCTTAAATGAGATGTTAATGAGTTGAATTAAGCTTAATCATTAAATACAAAGACTTTGAACAATTCTAGGCCTAGGTGACGCCAACCATCAGCTTGATTAATATCTAAATTCCTAATTTAATGAGCTAAATACTTAGGCTGAAAACGTTCATTGTTGAGTAGCCAAAAGTATTTAAAATCAGCTTAAATTCCTCCCTTGGACAGCCGAATAAGTAGCAGCAAATTAATGGAATTTTGGGCACACAAACAGACTATGGTGTGAACATTTGGATGCCATTGGCCACAAGGTATGAATGGTTGATTTTGAACAGCCACTAGGTGTGAAAGGAATTTGTGAGCTGAATTGACTGATGTGAACACCCTTTTGCTATTCACGAGTAGCCCTTTGGAAATGAGAAATCAGCTGCTGACTTTAATTCAACTTAAAAGCTCCTTTTAATGTCGTCCATGCACCTAGCTTAATTCAGCTGAATGGTGACCTAAAAACAACAAATAAAATTCAGTCAAGGTACCATTAATGTGTTCAATTAAATTGTCTTAGCTTAGGACATTTTAAATAGCTGTAGAAGCTAAGACAAATTAAATAATCGAAGGACAACTTAAATGGTTGTAGTAATCAGGACAAATTTAATTACTTATGACCTATTAATGCCTAATGTATTTGGACAAATTAAATAGCTTAAGACACATTTAACACTTAACTAAATTTATTAAATAACTTAAACTAAATTAACTATAATTTATTCCAGCAACTAAGTGAGCTAAAATTCAGCTTGTAATAAGCTACATGAGACGGCCATTGAGCAGGTCCTTGTATGATCATTGAGTCCGGCTACTCCCTCTCCCCAAGCTCGATTGACGCAACTTGTTAAAGCATCTTGGAACTTCTTGGCAAGAGACCAATTTATAGGTCCTAGAGGCAGCTCAATGGGTTGGGTGGTAGCTTCCTGAGCTAGGGTCGCATCATTATGAATACTTTACATGCAAGTAATAACTTTCCTAAGTAAAGTAGGGTATCCAAAGACTATCAGGACTCTTAAGTCTAAAAATACGACCCTTAATTTTCTGAATTCTTCACTGAATATTTTGTCGTCAAAGTCTTTGTTCTAAGTTCAGTTCGTAGCTATTAGGGTAAGCCTCTGTCTTGTTGGGTGTGATTGTCCAGGTTCGCATTGCAGGAATTCTTTATGTCTTGTTCTGATTAAGTAATATGCATGTATGTTTATCACGAACCAACCGAACCATTTACCAGCAAGGATAAAGGCAAAGCTAAACTTGTTTAAGTTTATCCATTTTTTGGTGAGTGATCTAGAATTATTTAGAGCATGTTAACTGTCATGTTGTTCAGTTTATTCTAACATGTATTTTTTAAGAATTATGTTTACAAAATAAGTTTCAAAGGTAAGTTTTCTAAAAAGATATGGTTCAAAGCTATAAACCAGTATTTTCAAATACAGTCTGAAAATATGATTTTTAAAGCACAATTTTGTGCGAGCTCCTATGCGAGCTACGGTTTTCAAAGAATGTTTCTAGAAACAGTTTTATAAGTTGTGTATCAACGAAGCTCCCCACATGAGCTGAAGTGATAAGTTGTGTATTAGTGAAACTCCCCATATGAGCTTAAATGATAAGTTGTGTATCAGCGATGCTCCCCAAATGAGCTTAAGTGACAAGTTGTGTATCAGTAAAGCTCCCCATGTGAGCTTGAGTGGTTGTGCTCTTTAATAAGCCCAGCTCAATGCGAGCTAGTGTGATATGTCTCAAAGTGAATGCTCCTCTATGAGTTCAGTTGGATTATATCATACAAGACAAAGTGATGAGCCAATCTTGCGACCTAAGGCAGACCCTGTTCAAAGAAAAGGTTATTATGAAAAGTGAGAGTTGCTTTCGCGATGTTTGGGCAAACCCAGACTCAATTTTTTAAGGTTTTTAATAAAACAAATAGGCCTCGCAGTTTTAAAGTGAGTCTTGCCAAGTATGTTTTAAGAAAAGGCTAATGAGTTTTCAAAATTATTTTCCAAAGTTATGTTTTCTGACTAAATGTGCAAACGGGGTCTTGCAAACTCACTCGCAAACCCAGGATGCAAAACATTATGAAGACTAATGTAACACCCCTAACCCATATCCGTCATTGGAATAAGGTTACGGAGCATTACGGAAAAATCGAAACATAAAAAATTTATTTTGAAACATTTCATTAATCATATCATAGTCCATTCAAACCCATTGTCCCTTATTTGATCCCTGAAGGCCTTAGAAACACTTTAAAAACAATTCGGGACTAAATCAAAAACATTTAGAACTTTATGGAAAAAGATAGAAAATTTGACACTGCAAGGGTCACACGGCCGTGTGGCCAGGTAGTATGACTCACACGACTGAGACATACGCCTGTGTTTTAGGTCGTGTAACATTCCAAATAGGGACACATTGTCGTGTCGTTGCCCATGTCCGTGCCCTTGTAACTCACTGACTTGGGTCACACGGCCAAGCCACACGCCCATGTGCCAGGCTGTGCGCTAGGCTATGTAAGTGCCTGACTTGCAACCCTTTAAAACCTACAGGCATGGTCGTGTGTCACACACGACTGAGACACACGCCCGTGTCTTAGGCCGTGCGGACATGAAATTGGCTAAAATCAAGCCATTTCCGTTACCCCTTTCAAGCTTGTACTTAAACACATTTTGCACTTATGACCAAGGCATCATAAACATGCCTAAACATGCATAATAAGACCAATTCGAATGAAAATATTTCATTCAACCAATATGCCATATAAGGCACCTCAAAAGCAAGCATTCAACTTAACTACACAAATGCATAATTGGTCACCTTGCTACCATTTTAAAACATACCATACTTGACTTATACCATGTCAATATAACTTACCATTTGAACCATTGTTCTCATGCATCTCAAATGCACATCTACGTAAACTTATACACATTTGACCACAACTTATCCATATATATTCAGATTAATTCCATACAAAGTTATACCATAATTGACCACATTGAACTGCACAACATATACCCAATTGGTCATTTTTCATACAAACACATTTAACTAAATTTCATATTCAAGCATACCTTAATTAACCATATTGCAGACATGCCAAACTTACCTCTTTGGTCATAAAACCATGCATCAACTTAACCATATTAACACCAACCATCAAGATACCATAAGTACATTAACCATAATGACACTTATACATACCAAAACAACAACTAAATCATTTATAAACAAATCCACCTATACATGTCATTATAACCTTGATCAAGACATCAAAATCTACCAAAATAATTACTGGATAGTGTGATAGATCTCCGACGAGCTTCCAAACCGATTGAGCATTCGATAATCTGTAAAGTAAAGGAAAAATAACCACATCAGCAATGAATGCTTAGTAAGCTCGTATAAACTTTAAACATAAGTTTTCATTTTAATAATGAACTTTATGGGGTAATTATAAACCTATACCAACTTCACAAAGTTAATCAAACTTTATAACCATCAACTCATAAATGAGTAAGTTCATCAATATCACATATATTATTCATTCCTAACATAATAGGATTTTATAAAACTTTGAACCCTTCCATTTACTTACTTTCCATTGCATTTACTTACTTTTCATTGCAACTTTAGCTTAAATAACAACATCAATTCACTAATTAGTATATTTTTTATGAACTAGGTATATTCATCCATAGCATACATAGATTTCTCACATATAAGTACATCATTTAACTAATCATTCCCTTTTTATCATATTACATTTCAAATATGAACTTACAATTACATTTCCTTTCCTAACCCTTTTCATATGCAAAACACACAAGACATAAGCATAACATCAACCATGGCCACAAGCTAGTGCATTTAAACATAACTCTTTTGCAATCAACTACTTGATAAACCATTTCATAAGAAATTACATACTTTGATCCTTATCACCCTTTCATGAACATAAGCACATTTCCATTTGAACACTTACCTTTTCAATGCATAACTTTAAAACTAACATAATACAATCCAACCAATAGCTTGGCACAAGCCTAAAGATCATCAACAACACATGTTAGTGCATCAATTCAGAGTTCACTTGAATTAACATAAAATAAGTCATTAAATATGAATAACCTCACTTGAAATCATCAATTTCATGAACATAGACATACTTTCATTTAACATACCCTTTTCATTCCTTTACATAGTTTTCATGATATAAGTCATTCAAATACTTACTGTTCCTTTCCTTTTCATGCCCACTGAATCAAATGAAATAACATCGAATATTAGGCAAATACTCAAGTAACCATTTAATTCTCTAAACACACTACAACATCACGATTTAATGTATTTATATACATAATAAGAATATATAATTACAACAAGGCATTAACATGCATTATCAGATTATACTTGTCAAACATTCAACTCGTATTCGTACTTATGATACATACCTCACTTGAAACATGTTATCTGAATATCAAATGATCGGAGTGTGCCATGGTGTCTTTCAACCATGGTCTTACTTGATAAAATAGTGATGCCATAACGTCTTTCAATCATGGTCTTACTCGATAGAATAGTAATGCCATAACGTCTTTCAATTATGGTCTTACTTGACAGAATAGTGATGCCATAACTTCTTTTAGTCGTGGTCTTACTTGATAGAATAGTGATGCCATAACGTCTTTCAGTCATGGTCTTACTCGTTTCTAGTATGGTGCCATAGTGTCTTTCAACTATGGTCTTAATAATTTTCCTTCAAGCCAATAAACTCAATTCATATATAAACAATTAGATATTAAACAATCAAAACCATAATTAATTGATTTAATCATGTTACGAGCGTACCTGTCTAAATTGCAGAAATGTCAAATTATAGGGGCTTTTTGATAATTTTCCATTCTCCTCGATTTTCCACTCGATCTTGATATGCATCCAATGAAGCTTAGGTGCAACCTGAATATGCTTCCATGGAGGTTCAGTGATGAACCAAACAAAATGGGGAAGAAAACAGTATGTTTTCTTTATTTTATTAACCTTTTTCTTTATTTTAATAATAAAATAACATATAAAACCTTAAAATTAAAAGAAGTCAAAGCATTAAACTGTCCCACTATTTTAAGGATTGTTTATTTATCCAATAATACCATCCAATTATAATTCTTTAATCAATTAATACCTTTACACTAATAGTGATTGACTTTTTCAAATTTTACGATTTAGTCCTTTTTGCTTAATTAACTATCGAAACATTAAATTTTCTTAACGAAAAAAGCTCCATAAATATTTTTATAAATATTTATGGCTTAGTTTATAGAAATGAGGTGCTGATACCTCATGTTCTAAAACCACTTGACCTTAGGGTCTTACCACTTGAACTTAATTAATCATTCATATAACATAAATTATCATATCAAAAACCTTTGTAAAATAATAATTGAGTCATAAATATTAAATAATAATATTTACAAACTTACTCGTCGAATTTGTGGCTCCAAAACTACTATTTTCGACACCACTGAAAAATGAGTTGTTACAACTAAAGTTTCTTTTAAACTATGTTTCTAAAACATATCCTAACATTTTTTTTATTCATTGAGTTCACAATGAACTCACCCATTCCTCTCTTACTTCTTCTCATGTAAGTTGGTCGTATATTAGCATTGGCAAGGTTGATGATGTGGCGAGGTGCACTCCTGAGCAGATATTGGCGAATCTAGATTATTAGTACATTGATTTATGAACCCTGATTAAATTACTTGTTATTTCATAAATAAAGTTGATGTTATCCATGCATGAGAGTACTATGTTTTATTTACATGAAAGTTAGATTCATGATTAAGGTTTACTACATGTTGTGTGCCATATTTACATGCGTACTCCTGACTCTGTAATCCCATAGTTGTATGCGATCATGTGTAAGTGATACGAACCTTAATTTCATAAGTACCCCTATTGTGATTATTTTATTACATGTGAACCATTGGTAAGATATGCAAACCCATATATGCATGTGAATCCATGATTATATACGAACCCTATTAAAATATAATAACCCTTGCATGCATGTTCCTTACAACTACAAAGTCTGTCTATTTACAAAAGCATGATATATATGCAAACTGTTCATGTTTAGCCAACCCATTCCTTTGTATGTAATCCTATGATAACCTGTGTGCTTTGCGAACTTATGTTGATTGTTGCTAAGCAAACTCTTATATTATGTGATTTCATGTGAAGTCTGATAAGTATACGATCCTATGCCTTAAACTGAATTGTGAACTCATATGTTTTCTTGTTATGCGAACTATGTTATCATTTGCAAAGTCTAAGTTGTGCTGTGAACTCTTAAGCATGTTGTTATGAGACATGCAGACATGCTCATGTTTGTTTGTGAAGCTCGCATGTTTTCTTTCTGTTACCGTTGTTATGTTTTAAGTTAGCAAAACTTTTCTTAAGACTTAAGTGGTGTGTTGGAGGTTAGGTTGGGAATCAATGGAGAGTCACTTTGGTGGCTAATGTAGCTCACCAAATTCGAGCTAAAACTTTTACGTCAAATTTAGGGTGTTAAAGTTAAAGTCCACAATATTGTTGTCAGTGGACTACCAAGAGTACTTAGGAGATTGACAATTTAACTCATTATTGGCATCTTATATGCACTATTGGTGGCTTGTCGACACTATTGGTAATTTAACTGCATTTACTGTTACTGGTGGCTTTTCCACAATATTGGTAGCTTGTTTGCATTTTTATTGGTAGTTTATCTACACTACTGTATTGGTGGTTTATCCATATCTAGCTTCGGCTCACATTTTTTGGTGTTTGGCAAACAAGTTCCGGGGAACTCATGGTGTGTAGAAGATGGATGGGTAAGAACCTTTTTGCATTGCATCATACACGTGACGTGCTCACATACTGATTGGTTTTTCCATGTTTGTTAATGAAATGATGTTGATGATTGTTCTATATTATAATTGGTTGTAAAACTGTTTATTGTTTATTCACACTGAGCTTTCTTAAGCTCACTCTCCCACAGTGTTTAACTTTTCAAATAACCCTCATAACTAGGTCCAGATTCAGTATATGGAGCATCACCTCAGACATCAAAATATTTTCAAATAAAGTACCTTAAATAAGATTTTTGTTGGTTTGATTATGTAATTTTTAATGTATTTGGTCTTTGGCTTGTATATTTTTGATGTTGGGGATTTTGGTGCATGCATGGATCATTAAATCTTCATAACTAGTATTTGCATGATATTTGGCTTAAGAAAAACTGACATTGTTCATCAATTTCTGCTGCATTACATAGATTTAGTTTTTGTAAAACAAAATTTCAACTCAATAAGTTTTTCTTAAATTTCGCATAACAATAAAATTGCAACAATACTAATGGTTTTCTAAAATATCACTATTGACAATAAAAAAAATGAATTCTAAGTATAGACAGCTTAACAAACATATGTTTTTAATCTAACTCGAAGCAACAACAATGATTTTTCCCAAAATTAGTCGAATTAGAGTCTTTAAGAGATTAATTGGTTTACTTAGCCATTTCAATGGCTAATGTAGCCTACTCAATCTAGCCATAATGTCTAGGCTGGGTTAGAGAGGTTACACTCAAATTTGTGTATTTAGTCTTACTGGTTCTATCTATTTTTAGGGAGAGAAAGTGAAACCCTAGTTCAATTAGTAAAATGCAATTAATGTCTACTTAATAGAAAAACAATCCCCTAGTTGAACTATGAGAGAGAGGGGTGGCTAACCCTAGTTATTTTACTAGGGTTGTCGCCTCTCATTTTTCATATGAGGTTTTTGGGCTTCTCCTGTATCAGGTCCAGTTATATATGCTTCTCGGGCTTTTAACCCGATACTTTATAATTTAATCAAACCTAGTACATGTTTTTATATTTCTTAAAATAGACATTATTTATTAAATTAATTTAAATTATTTACTTTTCCAATTAAATAATTAAAAAAAATTAAATTAATTCTCAGGTCACTTCCATATTTAGTGAGAAACCATATTCATTTTCAAATGTAACCCGTTTCTCTAACTTTATCATTTATATCCATTTATGTTCATTTGATTCAACATGGAATTCATTTTTGGTTTCAATGAGCTAGTGGAGGGACCGATTGGACATATGTAATTAGGGCTCAAATGATTTATAATTAAGTTCTAGCATTTCACTATTGATTATAAACTCATTTAGGCATGAAGTCATTCCACTATAGTATCGTGACTGAGCTCCCCTAATAACATATCATTACGAAAGCTACTTAATCAATGCTTGTTTTATGATCTTGTCATAAGTGTGTTACCCTCATAGGATATTCTAAATCTCTTTGGGGTAAATTTGCTCTCCCAATATAATCCTATTTTATCTTATGGTAACCATTACATCTTCCTTCAAAAGTCAGTTACTATCAAATAGTAATTAAGTCATTCATCACAAAGATAAATGACCCATGGACACATTTACTTTTAATGTATCATGAAATGTCAATGAGAAGATATCACTTACCCATGTATTGGGATATGAATTCCACTATTGTGAATGATGATACATACTGCAGAAGTCGTATACCCAATGCACCAACTTCCGGTTCCTTATCTATTCGAACTCTGGCTTTTATTTACATCAAATTATACGAGTCACAATATACATAGTCCATCATCCACTTAGGATTAATGTATGTCACGCTATAAATGTCACAAGTGAATAAATCCATAAACGGATTCAAGATATATTCTACTTGGGTCCTGTCTGATGTACTATCAGTCCAGTCAGTCACATCTATGTCTCTATCTTCTGGGAGTCATCCACTTCGATGCTCAAGACAAAGAATCTCCCTAGTTGGATTAAGTTAAGGATATATTTAGGTTCATCTATTAATATAAGTTGTCTTTTCATATTACGATTTGACCACAGAATACTGTTTAGTATTTGTGTGACACCCCTAATGTGACCCTAGTCGGAAAGTGGTTTCGGGACCACAAAACCGAGTCATAAAAATAATTAACCGTCATACTTGATGATTATTATATGTATATATGCATGTGTGAAAATTTCATGTTTGAATTTTGTTAATTGAAAGTGAATTTTAGTAATAGGACTTATGTGTGACACTTTGAAATGTGATGGGTTAATCTATAAGGATCTATTAGTGCATGTTATGAAAATAATGGGTTTGCATGTCAAATTTCCACCTATGACAAGTAGTGGCCGGCCATGTTATGAGATGAAATGTATTATAAACATTTTATGTTAGTGTTTTATGTTAGAAATAATAAAATAAAGAACATGAGTAATAAAATAATAGTGGTTAGTAGGGGAGAAACAAAAAAATTAGCTAGGTTGCTCCTCCATTGCCGTGACTTGAGGGAGGAAGAAGAAAGTTTGGTTGCTTTAATTTTTGGCTTAGAAGATGGCTAGAAGGAGGAAAAACTATGATTTTAGCTAGTTAGGTAGCTGAAATTTCAAGTAACTCGGTAATCCATCGAAGAAGAGGAAGAGGGCTGCAACAAAAAGAAAAATGGAGACAGTTTGCATGTTGAAGGAAACTAAGGATTTAGCTTGTTTAAGAGTTGTATCCTAAGTTGGTAAGTTTTCTAAGCTCCCCTCTATCTTTAACTTTGTTGTAAAGAAAAATGATGATGGATTGTGGTTGGAAGGCATGGATGCGGGTGGTAGAAAAGAAAAGCTCTTTGATTAGTTGTAAAAATTACTACTGTCCAATTTTGTGCCTTCGTTATGCTGTCCAAAATTTGAACAAATTAATGGTTCTATTTTCATGCCGATTAGGGGTTGATAAATTGAGTCTAATAGCTAAAATATTATGTTATTCTTACTAAGTTTCAGTTGTTAGTAGTGACGTAACAATGTGACAATTAAATGCATAAATGATTGCTGGAAACTCCAGCTTGAAAACAAATTGTTCCAGCATGTAAATGCTGATTTGAATGTGCTGTAATATGTGGAGGAATTGGTCTGCTGCATGTTTGAAATAAAAGAAAACAATGGTTGTTAAATAATGCTTGCTGTCCAGATTGAAATTATGCTAGAAGGTTGAACAATTGTTGTTCAAATGGAATTTTGGAGTGTTGAATGGACTCCATGTTGCTAAAATTTACATGAATAGAAATTTCTAAGCTTAAATTGTAAGAATTTGAGTTGTGTGGTTTAAATTGTCAAAGATGCATTTGGCAATTGATTATAATTTGTTAAAGGGTGTAAAGTATTGATAGTTCTAAATGGTACATAGTTAAATGAAGATGGAAGCTTGATAAACTTTTATTTAGAATGTGAATTAGCTATAAATTAAATAAGCATGAAATCGAATCATGGCATGTTTTATTAAATATGATACATATTGAAATCTATTGTTTTAGATGTAGATTAAATGATATGTGATTGCCAAATGTGATTGTTAAGTGAATAATATTAGTTAAGTACTTAAGCAAATCTATTGTTTTACTTAAGCTTAAGAGCAAAGAGGATCAAAGTCGGATAGGGGAAAAGAGAAAGTAAACGAATAGCCGTGGATATCTAGTCGTCGACCACTTCCGAGGTAAGTTTGAAGTGATTAAACGTTGAGTAAATTCAATTATAATAGGACATGATGAGTTGATTTAATAAGATATGATGTGGCCATGATATGTTCTAAGTTCAAATGGTAAGTTCTTAAGTGTTTGAGCTTGGGAATTTAAGGGTAATTTGAAATAGTCTGCTTAGGACAGCAGCAGTAACGTGACTTTAGAAAATCACCATAAATTTATGGATTTGAATTAGAGGCTGAATGAGACATGAAATTAAAGCTTAATGAGTCTAGTTTCTTATAAAAGAAACCGTGTAAGAAAAGGAATTTCCGATAATGAGATACTTAAAGTTGTGTGAGACAGCGCAGAATGACACTGTAATCCTCTGTTCTGTTTTTAGAAAATCATTATAAATTGTACAAAAATGGTTATAAGATAAAATTTATATGCTTAGACTCCTTAATGAGTCTAGTTTCAAATTAAATCAAATACAACACATTTTGAATTCAGTAAAATGAGAAATTTGATTCGTAGTGAAGAGTGGTCAGATTAGTCAAACAGTGAAATAGGGGAAACTTTAAGAAAAATCTGGTATTGATTGGCCAAACCTAAAATTCTGGAAATTTTATGGATGGAAGATATACGAGTCTATATTCAGGAAAAATTAACGGAAAGTGATTTGGAGTTTTGTAGCTCCAGTTATGAATAATTTAGTGACTATTGCTCAGGAAAAACAGCTTGTGCTGAATTTGAGATTATGTTGTGAACCTTGATAAACTTGTTTTAGTTGCTCATAAGCTATTGATTAAACCCATACTTGAATTCTAAATCGTGATATTGTAAGTTTATGAGTATTCGAATAAGAAATGATAGTAAGGCCTAATGGCCGATGTGATGAATGTGAAAGTGTATATATGTGATAAGGCCTAATGGCCGATGTGATGAATGTGAAAGTGTATATGTGTGATAAGGCCTAATAGCCGATGTGATGAATGTGAAAGTGTATATATGTGATAAGGCCTAATGGCCGATGTGATGAATGTGAAAGTGTATATGTGTGATAAGGCCTAATAGCCGATGTGATGAATGTGAAAGTGTATATATGTGATAAGGCCTAATAGCCGATGTGATGAATGTGAAAGTGTATATATGTGATAAGGCCTAATAGCCGATGTGATGAATGTGAAAGTGTATATATGTAATAAGGCCTAATGGCCGATGTGATGAATGTGAAAGTGTATATATGTGATAAGGCCTAATGGCCGATGTGTGAATGTGAAAGTGTATATATGTGACAGGGCCGAGTGGCCAACGTGATGGATGTGAAAGTGCATAAATGTGATAAGTCCCGAAGGGCATTTGTGTCAGTACTATATCCGGGTTAAAACCCCGCAGGCTTTATGCGAGAATATTATCACTGATTAATGTCCGTAAGCTTCGTGCTCGTACTATATTCGAGCTCTAAAGACCCGATGACTACGTGTGGGAATTTTGTCTGGGTAAGACCCGATAACTTCGTGTGGAGATTATGTTCGGGTAAGACTTCGTAATAAGAATTGCTTATAAATATATTCAATGCGAAAGGTTAAACAGGTATGTACTCCAAGTTTATATGTGAGCTTGATTTGCACTAAATCATAAGGTAGTTATGTGATGCATACGAGAGCAATCTATGAGACTATTCCTATGATTATGTGACATCGGATCAGTGTGAGAGGTGATGTGAAATCATACGATATATCTATGTCACATGAGCTCACTTTTATGTGAAAGTTTATCTGCCTATTGTATATGATGAGATGTGCAAATTCGGTAAAGGGATGGTATGCCCGAAGGAAGAGTGAAATAAAAATACGAACAACTATGTTATAATTTGATTGTTATCTGTTGACACTGCTTAAAACTTACTAAGCATTGTAATGCTTACTCCGTTTACTCTGTTTCCTCTGTTTTATAGATCTCATTGCGAAGCTACAGGCTCGGGGATCGTCAGCAACTAGTCACACTATCACTATCCACTGTTTGGTACTGCTATGTTTTGGATTATCTTATGGCATGTATAAAATAGACTAGTGGCGGAAGAATATTTTGGTTAATGTATATAGCCATGCGAAAATGGCTTATATATGTTTGAGCATAATGTTATAATCATTTGGTATGGAATGGTTAATCACTATCATAATTTGTGCTATTTATGCAAAAAGGGCTAGTTGAATCATGGAAACTATGAAATAGGTAAAGTCTACCTTAAAGGCAGATGCTGGCAGTAGCAGTGATGTAGATTTGGGAAAATCACTAAAAATAGTAGGATTGGAATTAAATAATGAATAAATTATGTAAACGAACCTTGATGAATCTATTTTCATAGGAAAGTAACGAAACGATCATATGGACAGTATGTTAAGAGATATTCAGGTTCTCGTGAGACAGGGCCAGAACGGTTTCTGGATTCCCTGTTCCGACTTTGGAAATTCATTATAAATTAACCAGAGATAATTAGGAGTCATGCCATATATGTATAGATTCCTCTCTGAGTCTAGTTTCTATAGAAACAAACGGCATCAGTATTGAAGCTCTGTGCAGGGAGATATCCAAGTCGTAATGCGCAAAGGTCAGTGTAGTCGATCCCTGTAACATGGGAGACTTTGACTAATAAACTATACTAATTGGCCCAACCAAAAATTCTAGAAAAAAATATGTAGATGGGCATATGAATCTAGTTTCAGGGAAAATTTACGGAACTGGATTTTGAGTTTCAGAACTCAAGATATGATTTTTAAAGCGACTAGTACGCAGATTGGCAGCTTGTCTGGGAAATTTTTTTTTTAAGTGGTTTGAAGTCTGTTAACACCTCGTGTTCGACTCCGGCGACGGCCTCGGGTTCGGGGTGTTACAATTTGTTAAACATTAGATAACTAGTGAACTAATATTTGCTTCCATTTTTCTTTGCATGCAAAAAGCATTAAGGACTATAGACAAAGAGTATTAATGTAATTCATGAATAATTTTATTAAACCAATCTATTCGGAAAAATACAAGTGTATGTAGACAAAAATACTACACTTAGAATACTAAATCCAATGATTTTTCCAAATGCCAATCCTTGCACATTAAAAAATATCATTATCTTGGTTAATCCCTTCTTTATTCCACTATTTGTTTACATTAAATTCTGTCAAATTATTTCTTTTCTCACTTATCTATCTTGTGTGTTTTAGGTTGCTTGCATGTCAAGTCCCTTCAATTCGGTCTAGAGTCCTAGATTAAATCTAAATTTTAAAAGCTTTTGATCTTGTTCTGTTGTCCCCATGTCACAATTAATGATAGATAATATATAATTAAATTAAAAAATTATTTAAGTTAAATCAAATGAAAAAATTGTTTTTTATCTAATTAAATATTTATTTTAAATATAAACATTTTAATTTAAAGGATAATAGAAAATTAAAAAAAATTATCTTTTAAAAATATATAAATTACATAAAAATAATAATTACACCACTTGTGACAACTTCATTACATGTACCTTGTTATATTATATATATATGTGATAATATTAAATTTATGAAATAAGTAATTTTTATAAATTAAGATTTATTATTATCAAATGAAATAATTGTATTCAACATTTAAGTTTTACTAACAGAATAGTTAATTTTATAATGTAAATTTAGCAGTTAAGAAATTATATACTAGAACCTTTTTTATACATATACTAAAATTTTTATAATTTTTCAATACTTAATTTTTAATTTATCAAACACTCCTTTAATTAATTGGAAATTTGAGAGATTATGAAGAATTTAGGTAGCATAAAAATAAATAATTTTAATAAAACTTTAAAGAAAACACTGTATTAAAATTAACCACTATTTTTAAAAGTAGTGCCGATAACCTTTTAAACTGAGTTTGCAATATTTTAAATCGTGACGCGTGTTGATTTCATATTCGATGTTCATCTTCCATTGGCTGTAAATTTTCTTTTCGATTGAAATGTTTCCAAAGCCGAAGGATATATCATAAGATCAATTAAACACCGAAAACGAGGAAAGAACAGTATTTGGAGTGAGAAAAAAAAATTTTTTTAAATACTTTGATTATGCCGTTAAAGGGATGGGATTTGGATGCTAACAAAAATTAAAAACATTGCTGGAAATTAAAAACAAATCTAAGGTTAATCTAAAGATCATCGTGGTAGTCATCATCGTCGTCGTCGTCGTCATGGACGGCATCGTCTTCATAGAGTGAATTGTAGAATATACTTTCGTGATTCAGCATCTCTTGAAGCGTCAAATATCCATCTTTGTTATCATCAGCCTGATTTAGTTTAAATAAATTAAAACAAAATTTTAATAACCCAAGGACTTATATTCTATTGTTTTTCTTGTCAATAATCAAACTCAAAACATCATCATTTACTTCACCTCACGCATCAGATAACGGGTGAAATACTTTGCGTAAAACAGCTCGCCAGGGTGGAGATAGCGAAGTATGGGTCTCAATTCCTCCACGCTAAGCTTTCTGCAAAAGACTTAGTTAGAAGTGTTACAGGTTGACTGCGAACACATTGCGAATTTAATTGCTGTTTGCGTTTGGTCCGCTATTTAAATTAAATTACTTGTCTTTGTCGGTATCAAGCTGTGCAAACATTTGTTCAGCAGTAGGTGTAAGAGCAGGAGAATTTTCAAAATCTGCATAGCTTTTGTAAATGTTGTATACGTGCAGTAGAAATTCACTGAAGTTCAGTTTTCCGTCGTGATCATCGTCGATACGTCTATTCAATCAGGAAAAAGAAATTAAAATAAACCATTGTCCTGTCGATCTCAATTAAAACTAGCTGAAAGTGATAGAGAAAATTCCAGAAAAACAGACTTCATCTTGTCCCGTAATAGCCATCTCTGAATTTCTTCATTGTCACTATCTTCTGGATGTAAGAAACTGGACAAAAAAAAAAAGAGTTACGGGTTGATATTTTAAGATCGACTATTTGGGGTTGACATTTACCATGCATGATTGGTCGATAAAAGATATGTTCCTCACTACAAATTAAAAAATGTTGTTCAAAGATTGAGAAAAGCATTTACTCTTTGCATTCATTGAAGTCAAGATTCCCACTCGAATCAACATCTGCGTTCTTGAATTGCTCCATCCACCATCCAGCGTCACCATGTGCCATTGAATTTTTTTCTATTTCAAATTCACCCAAATTTGTAAATGGAAGATGACACCGAAAACGATCAAACATTTTATGTAACCCAAACTAGACAAAAAGACTAAAATTACCTATATCTTTGGTGGAAAATTGAGGAAGGTACTCGCTGAAGCTGATAGCCCCATCCCCATCTTTATCGTGCCAAAACATGGCTTTATATGTTCGATAACTCAAACGATCAATGGTCTGTTGGCTAATCCAAGCCTCTAGCTCTTTGGCACTGATATAACCATCTTTTGGTGCATTGTCTAACAAAGGGAACAAAATCATCAACCTTAGTGTGGTGTTTAAAACTCCATCATCTTGGAAATACTCTTGGGCATCATCAACCTCAGGAACATAAGTAGTGTTTTTGCTCAAGCCTTTGTCATCCGTCGATCTCTCAATTCTCGACATCAAAGGATCGAATGAAACTTTGTGAGCAAGGCGACGATTTAGGCACATTCGGTGATGATCATGCCGTTTGCTTGGGGATAAAAAGAAGATAATGAAGGCAATGGCCAGAAAGGTGTAAACCATCGCCTTCGCCATATTCAATGGCAGCCAAAGGGATTAACGATCACTGGATGATGGTAGCATATAACAAAAGCCGGAGAATGCAATAAAGATGATAATGATTTGTTTTAGTGCGTTCCCTTTTCTATTTTTTTTCTATTTTTTTCTATTTTATTTGTAATCCATTGAGATGGGAACGTGGGGTGGCGGGAAAAACGGTTACTGACGGTTAGAGGTGAGGGGCATATACATAAAGCACTCAAATTAGAAGGGTTTACATTTAATCCCATCAATTTTTGACAATTTATTAAGGATAAATATTGGGTATACTGGTCGTGAAAAGTTTAAACCCTACAAGTGTGGTTAGATTTTATCATTTGTTCTTAAGTTGTATTTAAAAATTTTAAAAAATAAATAAAACATGTGACAATATCTCAACACCACTTGTGGAATAAAGACTTTTTTCGCCTGTGTACTAAATAATTACCAATTTATTAATATTAGATTACCATATACACTTACTATTTAGCGGATCAAAAAATAATTAAGTAAATAAATTGGGTTAGTGTGTAAATTTGTCACTAGTTAAAGTTGAAATTTGTCATTAGACTTTTATTTTTATTAATATTTGTCATTTTACATTTAAGTTAAAGATAAATTTACTACTATATTTGAACTTTATCATGAACTTTGCCACTTCACTTTTCTTTGATTGAGTTTTTTCACTAAAATCTGGTTTTATATTGAATTTTACTATTTAATTTTAATTTTGAAATATTTAGAAGAAAACTAAAATAAAAATTAATATAATAATTTAATACTTAAAAGTAATAAAATAATATAGTTTTGAAAACCAATAAAAATATTTATTTATAAAACGTAAACTTAATCTTTTTTTTTGACACATTTGAAGCCAAGATTAATTTTATGATAGTTTTTGTGGCTGAAATAGTGGCCACAACTTCAGACACTATTTTACCAAACTTGCCTATTCTTAAAGTTGACAAATTTTAGAACAAAAAGTATTGGGTTATCTGTTTTGAAGATATTTCGACGAGTTAGATCCCAAAACATGAAAACTAATTGAATTAAAAATAAAAACTTGAAGATTGATTTCTTGCGGATTAGGTTTGGTTACTTGTGGAACAAGTAAAGTCACTTTCTATAGTTGATGACTTTGGATTACATCAAAACTCTTAGAAAATTGTTATTCTATGCTGATTTTTAGCTTTACTTTATAAAAAAAAAGTGATTAGGTTTTGAGTAACTGAGAGACCTAGAATTTGAGAGAGCACAAATTTTTTCAAGTTAGGAAAATATATGTGTTCCTTATTTTCGTAAGCAATCAAGAAAGTCTCTTGAGTTGCAAAACTATTCTTTCTAGGAGAAAGTTTAGTGGGGGAGTGATCTAGCCTTTGTACAATAGTGAAGTCACTAAATTGGTGAGAGTTAGGTCGATGTTAAGACTAAAATCACTAGTTGTATTATAAGAAAGATATTGGATCATTGCTCTAGTCAAGGCCCCGCATGTTAGATCTGGTGTCTTAAATGTAATATATTCGTTTTATATACTTATATTTTTTTGAACAATTTGGTTTAATAAAAATCCATTAATTACATTAATACCCTTTATATATTATCTTCAACGTTTTTGCAAGCAAAGACGAATGGAAACAAATATTGATTCACTGGTTATCTAATGATTAACTAATACTAAGGTATTACGTGGTCAAATCGTAATACATAAAGAAAACTTCTATTAGTATATGAACCTAAACATGTTCTTATTCTAATTGAAATTAAGCAAACCTATTGAAAGAATAATATGCCATCTATCAACCTAATTGAGGAGATGTTTTGTCTTGGGCACCGGAGCAGATGACTCCCAGAAGTAAGAGACATAGACGTGACTTACTAGACTGACAGTACATCAAACAAGACACAAGTAGATTAGATCCTAGATCCATTTATCGATTTATTCACTTGTGACTTTCACAGTGTCACATACATTAATCTTGAGTGGATGATGTATTATATATGCGTGACTTATATACTTTAATGTAAGTGAAAACCTGAGTTTAAATAGATAAGGAACCAAAAGCTGGTGTGTTGGGTACACGACTTCTACAATATTTAGCATCATTTACAATAGTGGAATTTGATGTCCATGAAACCAACTAAAAATTCAACAAAGGAAAGTGCACCTATTAATTAATAGAATAGCTACAGTGAGCAAATATATCATTCCCACGAAGACTAAAAGTACTAGTAATTACTGTCTTTCTATTATTCAACTGACAAATTGAAGTGGTTGAATTAAAATAAAATTAACTTAATTAATTAACTAAGAACTCAACAAAGAAAAAATAAGAAAATAATCGAATAATAACCAAGAAGCAAAAAAATACCCAAGAAAGAATACACCTAGACTGCATCTGTCATTATCAATCTGAATTAAATAATTTATTCGCTTAATATCTTGATATGTAGAAATCCCTAAATTATGCTAATATCTCTCTTCAAGACTAAAAGCAACTAACTTTAGGTTGATTAATTGAAATTCCTTTATAATTAAAACCTTATTATCGCATTAACTCGATCTATGAATTCCCGCATTAGATTTGACTCAAATCCAGTAGATTTATATCATCCTATTTTTAGGATTGTATGCAACTCCACTCAATTATGCTGGATTTACTCTTAAACAGGGTTTATTCCTCCTCTGAATGGAGTACTTCAAACATGAATTAATAATCCGAAAATATTAAATCAAGAATTAAGCACACATAACTGAGAACATGATACAAGTATTTATTGCGTAAAACAAAAATGAAAAGACAGAATTTATCCTAGGGTTCATCTCCTTTAGGTATTTAGAAAATTAGTTAATAATCGCAAATAAAAACATCTCAAAGACAGAATAACCATAAGAGATAGAGAAACTCATAATAAACTTCAAAGAAATCAAAAGAAGATCTTCAATCTTGGTGGAAATCTACTTCAGAGTTGGCTTCAATTGTGTTTTCCGAGTTTTTTGTTCAAATTTCTTTGACGACTCCCATTTCTTTGTGTGTTTGAAGTGCGAACTATGAAATCCACACGATTTAGCACATGGCCATGTGGCTCTTGAAATCTATTCCAATTGTCTAATTTTCACTCTATTTTCACTCGTTCTAATACTCAAGTCTAATACTCAAGTCTCCACTTAATGCATTTCCAAACAGAAGAGATTTTCTTTTGGCAATAATGCGCAATCTTGGAACCTCCATAAGGGATGAGTTTGAGGCGCTATAAATCAAATAAGGGAATTCATAGCATGAATTAATGTGATAATAAGGGTTTTAATTAGAAAGAAATTTCAATTAATCAAACTTGTAACAGCCCAAAATAGGGCTTATAAGTTTTAGGGGTATTTTAGTAATTTTAGCCTTAGAGTGCTTGAAATAATGCGACATGGTATATCAGTGAGGTTTTTTACTATAGTTTTTAAAAGGTCAAATCAATTTTTGAAAAAATGTTTTAGAAATCTTTAATTTTTAAAAAAGAGTTGATTTTTAACAGATTCAAAATTGTGAGCTTTTAAGAGGCAATTAGACCAAATTTTAAAATTGAACTTAAAAAACCCCATTCCCAGCTTATTTTCACGATAGTTTTCTCCTTCCTCCATAGTTTTGTCGTCCCTTGCTTTCTCTTGTTCTCCCAATTGATTTTTTATTTCCAAACTACATTATTTTGATTCTCATCATTCCCAAAGCCTTAAACTTTCATAAATATTCAAGAAAACATCTTAAAATCTCATTGAAACCATCATCTTCCTCACGTGTGGGTTAAATTTTCGGGTAAAAATGAGATTTCAAATTCTTAATCAATAGGTTTCGACATGATTAAGAGGTTCCTAAACTTGTTTTGAAGTTTCATTAAATATATCTTAAGTTTTAATAAATATTTGTGAAAATAATCAAAACTTGTCGAAAAATGTTGATACCATGAATTGTGTAGTTTAAAGGTTGGGAAGTAGTCATAGGTGAATTATAAGGTGAACGGAATTTGTTTTAGGTAAAAAGATTGAGTATAGACCGAGATATCCGAATTTAAAGTTTGTTATGTTAAAGGTTTTTGTTACATAGGGACATAGCTTAGGCTTATGTTTTTGGTTGCTTATGGTGCTTAGCTAATTTTTGAATGTGTTGCTATTGTGTGAATTTTTGTGTTGAAGTTCAAAATTCGCTAGGATCACCTACGAGCTAGGAAAGGCTAGTTTGAGCTTTCAACAATTCGGTGAAAGCGAATTGGTGAATGTTTAGATTAACCACTTGTGGACACGATTCAATGTGTTGTTAGGGAATTTAGTTGTAGCCTACACCCCTACTCTAAATTTCGAGTGTAGGTTATCTTGTGCTCATGTTTAACTTGTGTAATACGTGCTCGTTGAATTGTGAACATGTGTATTAAGATGATATGCCATTACATGCGTTATGTGTTCGTGACTATTATCGTGGAAATACATATATGTGAACATGTAAAACAAGAAAAATATTAGTGATAATATTGTGCTTATGATGCAAATATACAGTGGTAATGAGCAGAAAATCAGTAAGAAATATATGTGTGTTTAATAACGGGTATTTTGGCCTTGTGACACTTGAGACCATTGAATATGTGATTTGGGCGTTAAGGCCCTGGGACTTGTTGGAGAGATAAGGGAATGTGAGCTGAGCTCCATGCAATGGGACATGTTTGGTGTGTTAGAGAGTGTTAGCTATATGCTTCACTTATGGGACATGTTTGACTCTATGAGTCTATGTGGTGTGTTGGATATCCGTGTATTCGATGAGTGGTGGTAGTTCCCACTTTTACATTTCATAGCTTAAGTGCCAAACTATCTTAAATTGCAAATATGTTTGCATGTATGATGATGTATGCATGAATGTGTATGTTTTGACTCTATTAAAAGACTATTGAATATGCAAAAGACGTAAAATGTGTCAACTAAGTTGAGGCTGTTATAATTATGCTACTTATATGCTTGACCAATACTTGATGAATTGTTTGCATGGTAGTTGTTCTAGGCATTCACTGAGCTTGTTAAGCCCACCCACTATGTGACAGCCCTAAAGTGACCCTAGTCGGAAAGCGGTCTCGGGACTGCTAGACCGAGTCACCAAATTATTTGAATGTGATAATTATTGCCTAAAATATGTGAATATAAATGTGTGAAAGTTTTAAGCTTCGATTTAGTTAATTGCATGTGAATTTAGTTGATAGGACTTATGTGAGAAAATTTAGAAATGTGCTAGGCAAATGCAAGTGGCCTAATAGTGCATGTAATCAAAGGGGTGGACTTGCATGTCAATTTCCCCCCATTTAAGTACTAGTGGCCGGCCATGACAAGGGATGATGGGCAAAACATGTCATGAAACATGTTGTGTTAATGGAAAAATAAAATAAGAAGCATGGGCAAAACATGTCATGAAACATGTTGTGTTAATGGAAGAATAAAATAAGAAGCATGGGCAATAAACTAATAAGAAATTGAAGGAAGAAAACAAAGAGAAAAAAATGTGTTCATCATTCTCATGCATGACCAAAAAAAAAAAGAAGAGAAAAGCTCTCATGTTGTTCTTGGCCGAATAGGAGAAAGAAAAAGAAGGAAAAAGAGCTTTGAGGAAATCGGCTATGGTGGTTTGATAGACTAAGGTATGTTCGATGATGTTCCATGAGATGCATGCATGTTTTAGTAGTTAGCTTGAGTTCTAAATAGCCCATGGTTCAAATCTTTACTATGTCGTGGAGATGATATTCGGCCAAGGTGGATTGGTGTTGATATCATTTGCATGCTAAAAGTGAAGCTTTGTAATGGTGCATGTGATGGTGGATTGATGATTCTTGAATCTTCTTTTTAGCATTTTTGAGTGAGACATTAAGTTCTTTGTTTAACCATGACCAAAAATTGAAATGGTATGGTGTTGTGATGCAATCGGCCCCAACATAAACATGTATGTTCGGCCACATGAATAAGTACATAAGTTATGTGTATGTTCGGCCATAGGTAGCCTATTGATGGCTTTAGCTTGACTTAGAAAATTCGGCTAAGGGGAAATATTAGCTAGTATGTTGAATTCGATTCGTGATTTCGTACATATGTGACTCTAGTGTCTAATGTATATATGGGCTAAGTACCTTGAGCTTCTCTTTTGATGTTCGAATGAATTGTATTAAATTGCTTGATGTGATTAAAAATGCGTATGACCATTGTGTATTTGAGCTAAAAGGTGGCCATATGACCTATCAAACTCCTTGTCATATTCGGCCATAAGCTAGCAAAATGAGACTTTAATGAGTTAAATTTGTTTGAATTAAGCTCAAGAGCAAAGGGGAACTAAATCCGATAAAGGGAAGGAAAAAGTGGTCGAATAGCCGTCGAAACCGTTCGACAACATCCGAGGTAAGTTCTTGAGTAATAGAGCTTAAATTATGATTTGATTAGATCATGTTTTAAGCAAATCAAAATCATGCTCTTTGTGTGTGGCTATTGAGCCGAAATTGCAAGAGTAATAAGTGTCTTGTGTTTGAGTTTTGCTAATGAAAATGAAATACGAATGTGTCATGATTTATTGTTAAATGTGCATGGTTATTCGAATGATGTCCGGGCTAAGTCCCAAAGGCTTTGTGCTAAGTGACCATATCCGGACTAAGATCCGAAGGCATTTGTGCGAGTTACTAATTCCGGGCTAAGCCCGAAGGCATTGGTGCGAGTTACTAAATCCGGGTTAAGTCCCGAAGGCATTTGTGCGAGTTACTATAACCGGGCTATGTCCCGAAGGCATTTGAACGAGTAGCTATATCCGGTTAAATTCCGAAGGTACGTGATTTGGGAATGAACGATCTTGCTGTAAAAATTTCAGTTGATACGCTTGTAACATCCCAACATTGAGGTATGTTTCGTATGTGCTTTGAATTAGTTGAGCCCTTACAAATAAGTATTCGCTCATTTGATAAATGAGCTACCGGCCTTTGGCTAAGTTGATCTTTGTGTATAAATATAAGGGTTAGTAATGTGAAGTAAGTATGATATTGAAAATTTGTGCATATGAAATTATCTGTTTAGCTACATGAATGCTATACTTTTGTTGTGCTGGAATCCCTTGCTCAAAACTTACTAAGCATAAATTGCTTACTCCGTTTCTTTGTTTCTCTGTTTTATAGATTTTGGCTCGTCAGCTATCGGACTCGGGATTTTTGGAAGTCGAAGTCTCCCACACTATCAAAGCCCCCTTTTGGTACAATTTTGGTTGAACTTTGAAATGGCATGTATAGGACTACCCTTTTGTTGTTGGTCATGTACCCTTCGGTTTTGTGTAAATTTGGATAGCCATGCGAAAATGGCTTAAATATACTTTGATCATAGCATTATAATCGTTTTGTATGTTGTCCGTCGAGAGGTATGGAAATGTTGGTAACGGTTAGCCATGGGAAGGGTTATTCTTGATCACCTTTGGAATATGTATGACAAACTCTAGTTGATCCATGGAGGATCATGAAATAGGTAAAGTTTACCTTAAAAATAGATGCTGGCAGCAGCAGTGATGTGGATGTGAAAAATAACTAAAAATAGTAGGAATGGAATTAAATAGTGAATAAATTATATAAACGAACCTTGATGAATCTATTTTCATAGGAAAGTAACGAAACGATCATATAGACAGTATGTTAAGAGATATTCAGGTTCTCGTGAGACAGGGCCAGAACGGTTTCTGGATTCCCTGTTCCGACTTTGGAAATTCATTATAAATTAACCAGAGATAATTATAAGTCTTGCCATATATGCATATATTCCATTTTGAGTCTAGTTTCTATAGAAACAAACGTCATCAGTATTGAAGCCCTGTACAGGGAGATATCCAAGTCGTAATGCGGAAAGGTCAGTGTAGTCGATCCCTGTAACATGGGAGACTTTGACTAATAAACTGTACTAATTGGCCCAACCAAAAATTCTAGAAACAAATATGTAGATGGGCATATGAGTCTAGTTTCAGGGAAAAATTACGAAACTGATTTTCGAGTTGTGAAACTCAAGATATGATTTTTAAGGTGACAGTGACGCAGTTAGCCAACTGCATGGAAATTTTTAAAATGGACTGCGATAGTAAGCGAATTTAGTCTGTGAACCCCTCGTGTCCGACTCCGGCAACGGTCTCGGGTACGGGGTGTTACAATTTTATTGGTATCAAAGCTACGGTTTAGTCGATTCTAGGACTACCGTAATGCGTTGGGTCTAGCTATACATGCCATTTTATGTGATTATTTGATAGTGTGGTGATTTCTGACATTTGCAAATGTGTTTATTATAGTAATGGATCCCGATCCCGACCGAGCGGTAGCTGATGATCTTGAGAGTGTAGCGCCTGCTCCCGCACAAGGGACAGCGCCGGTGGACTCTCAACCTAATGCTAGTAACCCGAATGATGAAGCTAGACAAGCTTTCTATAGCGTGATGAATGATTGGTTCAACCAATACATTCGAACTAATACGGCTGTTCCACAACCTCCATTCCCGACTAATACAACCCCCGCACCTACAATACCTCCGGAAACTGACCAAATAAGGTCAAATAAGCCCCCAGTTGACAGAATCCGAAAACAAGGGGCTACTGAATTTAAAGCTACGGACAGCGATGATGCCGAGCAAGCTGAATTTTGGTTGGACAACACTATCCGGGTACTCGATGAGCTATCTTGCACACCCGATGAGTGCCTAAAGTGTACTATCTCCTTGCTACGTGATTCTGCCTACTATTGGTGGAGTACTCTGACTTCTGTTGTGCCCCGAGAGCTAGTAACTTGGGAGTTTTTCCAAACTGAGTTTCGGAAAAAGTATATCAGTCAGAGATTTGTTGATCAAAAACGGAAGGAATTTCTTGAGCTTAAGCAAGGTTCTATGTCAGTTACTGATTACAAGCGAAAATTTGTTAGACTTAGTAGATACGCTCGGGAATGTGTTTCGTCCGAGGCTATCATGTGTAAACGCTTCGAGGATGGGCTGAATGAAGATATAAAAATGTTCGTTGGCATTCTTGAAATACGAGAGTTCGTAGTACTTGTCGAGCGAGCTTGTAAAGTCGAAGAGATTAAAAAAGAAAAACAAAAAGTTGATGTGGGAACTGGAGAGTTTCGTAAAAGATCCTCGGGAAAGTCTCTTCAACAGGCATCGAAGAAATTTCGAGATGATGTGGGCCGGTCTAGAGGCACTTCGGGCCTTTCTAGACGAGATCGTGATCGACCCCCTGTGGGTACACGAGGCACTTCAGTCGCCAGTGTTGGGAATGAACATCGAGATAGAACAGAATGTCGACATTGCGGTAAATGGCATTCGGGGAGTTGTAGATTCCATGACCGCTCCTGTTACAAGTGCGGATCAGTTGACCACTTCATTAAAGATTGCCCGAGGCTGTCTGAACAGAATGTAAATCAGAGTGGGAAACCGGGTGCTACCACTGCTCGAGGTAGACCATCTAGAAATATGGGCAATGCTAGTGGTGGTCAGAGAGGATCTAGAGATGCTACGACCAGATCCGAGGCTCGTACGCCTGCTAGAGCTTATGCTATACGTGCCCGCGAGGATGCTTCTTCGCCTGATGTTATTACCGGTACTTTTACTCTCTTTGATACTAATGTAATTGCTTTGATTGACCCCGATTCTACTCATTCTTACATATGTGAAACCTTAGCATCCAGTAAGACTTTACCTATTGAGTCTACTGAGTTCGTAATTCGGGTGTCAAATCCCTTGGGTCGTTACGTGCTTGTCGACAAAGTGTGTAAGAAATGTCCCCTAGTAATTCGAGGTTCCTGTTTTCCGGCGGACTTGATGCTGTTGCCGTTTGATGAATTTGATGTTATTCTCGGGTTGGATTGGTTGACCGTGCATGATGCGGTTGTGAATTGCAAAAGCAAGACTATTGATTTGAGGTGCGCAAATAACGAAGTAATCCGAGTTGAGTCTACTGACTTGGATGGGTTGCCAGCTGTAATATCCTCAATGTTGGCCCAGAAATATGTAAGAAAAGGGTGCGAAGCATACCTTGCGTATGTACTTGATGACAAAGAATTAGAAAAGAAACCCGAATCTGTGCCGGTGGTTTGTGAATACCCGGATGTTTTTCCTGAAGAGTTACCGGGTTTACCACCTGTTCGGGAGATAGAGTTTGGTATTGAGCTTGTACCTGGAACTACGCCAATTTCGATAGCTCCGTATCGTATGGCACCAACGAGTTAAAAGAATTGAAAGCTCAGTTGCAAGAGTTGACGGATAGAGGTTTCGCTCGACCAAGTTTCTCACCTTGGGGTGCACCAGTATTGTTCGTGAAAAAGAAGGACGGAACCATGAGGTTGTGCATTGACTATCGTCAGCTGAATAAAGTGACAATAAAGAACAAATATCCGTTACCGCGTATCGATGATTTGTTCGACCAACTGAAGGGAGCCTCAGTGTTCTCAAAAATAGATTTGAGATCGGGCAATTATCAGTTGTGAATTCGAGATTCGGACATACCCAAAACTGCCTTCAGAACAAGATATGGTCACTACGAGTTCTTAGTGATGCCGTTTGGGCTCACTAATGCCCCTGCGGTATTTATGGATTTGATGAATCGGATCTTCAGACCATATTTGGATCGGTTCGTAGTTGTGTTTATTGATGACATCTTGGTCTATTCAAGAGATGAGACCGAACATGCTGAGCACCTGAGATTAGTGTTGCAAATTTTGCGGGATAAGCAGTTATATGCTAAGTTCAGTAAGTGTGAGTTCTGGTTAAGAGAGGTTAGCTTCTTGGGTCATGTGGTATCCGCATCGGGTATTTGAGTTGACCCGAGCAAAATTTCAGCCATACTTAACTGGAAGCCTCCAAGAAATATTACCGAAGTTCGGAGCTTCCTGGGCTCGCCGGTTATTACCGACGATTTGTCAAAGGTTTCTCGATGATAGCCACACCAATGACGAAGCTACTTCAAAAGGATGTTAAGTTCGAATGGACGGAGAAATGTCAGAAAAGTTTCGATCAACTGAAAACTTATTTGACTGAAGCTCCAATTTTAGTGTAACCCGAATCAGGCAAAGAGTTTGTCATTTATAGTGACGCATCCCTACTTGGTTGGGTTGCGTATTGATGCAAGAAGGTCGAGTGGTGGCCTATGCGTCTAGACAATTAAGCCACATGAGAAAATTATCCGACCCATGATCTCGAACTAGCTGCCATCGTATTCGCTTTAAAATATGGCGACATTACTTATTTGGTGAAAGTTCCATGTATTTTCGGATCACAAAAGTCTCAAATATTTGATGACTCAAAAAGACTTAAATCTGCGACAAAGACGTTGGCTTGAGTTGTTGAAGATTCGAGTCT
>NC_053444.1:30683275-30706372 GCF_007990345.1 Gossypium hirsutum
TCGACAAGCACGTAACGACCAAGGATTTGACACCCGAATTACGAACTCAGTAGACTCATAGGTAAAGTCTACTGGATGCTAAGGTTTCACATATGTAAGAATGAGTAGAACCGGGGTCAATCAAAGCAATTACATTAGTATCAAAGAGAGTAAAAGTACCGGTAATAACATCAGGCGAAGAAGCATCCTCGCGGCACGTATAGCATAAGCTCTAGCAGGCGCACGAGCCTCGGATCTGGTCGTAGCATCTCTAGATCCTCTCTGACCACCACTAGCATTGCCCGTATTTCCAGATGGTCTACCTCGACCAGTGGTAGCACCCGGTTTCCCACTCTGATTTACATTCTGTTCAGACAACCTCGGGCAATCTTTAATGAAGTGGTCAACTGATCCGCACTTGTAACAGGAGCGGTCAGGGAATCTACAACTCCCCGAATGCCATTTACCGCAATATCGACATTTCGTTCTGTCTCGACGTTCATTCCCAACACTGGCGACCGAAGTGCCTCGGTACCACAGGGGTCGATCACGATCTCGTCTAAAAAGGCCCGAAGTGCCTCTAGACTGGCCCAAATCATCTCAAAATTTCTTCGATGCCTGTTGAAGAGACTTTCCCGAGGATCTTTTACGAAACTCTCCAGTTCCCACATCAACTTTTTGTTTTTCTTTTCTAAGCTCTTCGGCTTTACAAGCTCACTCGACAAGTACTATGAACTCTCGTATTTCTAGAATGCCAACGAACATTTTTATATCTTCATTCAGCCCATCCTCGAAGCGTTTACACATGATAGCCTCGGACGAAACACATTCCCGAGCGTATCTACTAAGTCTAACAAATATTCGCTCGTAATCAGTAACTGACATAGAACCTTGCTTAAGCTCAAGAAATTCCTTCCATTTTTGATCAACAAATCTCTGACTGATATACTTTTCCGAACTCAGTTTGGAAAAACTCCCAAGTTACTTGCTCTCGGGGCACAACAGAAGTCAGAGTACTCCACCAATAGTAGGCAGAATCGCGTAGCAAGGAGATAGTACACTTTAGGCATTCATCGGGTGTACAAGATAGCTCATCGAGTACCCGGATAGTGTTGTCCAACCAAAATTCAGCTTGCTCGGCATCGTCGCTATCCGTAGCTTTAAATTCAGTAGCCCCATGTTTTCGGATTCTGTCAACTGGGGGCTTTTTGACCTTATTTGGTCAGTTACCGGAGGTATTGAAGGTGCGGGGGTGGTATTTGTCGGGAATGGAGGTTGTGGAACAGCCGTATTAGTTCGAATGTATTGGTTGAACCAATCATTCATCACGCTATAGAAGCTTGTCTAGCTTCATCATTCGGGTTACTAGCATTAGGTTGAGAGTCCGCCGGCGCTGTCCCTTGTGCGGGAGCAGGCGCTACACTCTCAAGATCATCAGCTACCGCTCGGTCGGGATCGGGATCCATTACTATAAATAAACACATTTACAATTGTCAGAAATCACCACACTATCAAATAATCACATAAAATGGCATGTATAGCTAGACCCAACGCATTACGGTAGTCCTAGAATCGACTAAACCATAGCTCTGATACCAATCAAATGTAACACCCCGAACCCGAGACCGTCACCGGAGTCGAACACGAGGTGTTAACAGACTTTAAACCACTTATAAAAAAATTTCCAGACACTGCCAATCTGCGTACTAGTCGCTAAAAAAATCATATCTTGAGTTCAGAAACTCGGAATCCAGTTCCGTAAATTTTCCCCAAAACTAGACTCATATTCCCATCTACATATTTTTTCTAGAATTTTTGGTTGGGCCAATTAGTACAGTTTATTAGTCAAAGTCTCCCATGTTACAGGGATTGACTACACTGACCTTTGGCATTACGACTTGGATATCTCCCTGTACAGGGCTTCAATACTGATGTCGTTTATTTCTATAGAAACTAGACTCAAAGAGGAATCTATACATATATGGCATGACTCCTAATTACCTCTGGTTAATTTATAATGAATTTCCAAAGTCGAAACATGGAATCCAGAAACCGTTCTGGCCCTGTCTTACGAGAACCTGAATATCTCTAACATACATCCATATGATCGTTTCGTTACTTTCCTATGAAATAGATTCATCAAGGTTCGTTTACATAATTTATTCACTATTTAATTCCATTCCTACTATTTTTAGTGATTTTCCAAATCTACATCACTGCTGCTGTCAGCATCTGCCTTTAAGGTAGACTTTACCTATTTCATAGTTTCCATGATTCAACTAGCCCTTTTAGCATAAATAGCACAATTTCTGATAGTGATTAACCATTCCCATGGCCAATCCTTGTTAAGCATATCCACACCTCTCAATAACCATATCCATACCAAATGATTATAACATTATACTCAAACATATATAAGCCATTTTCGCATGGCTATCCAAAATTATACAAGTCCAAAGGGTCCATGACCCCAACAAAAAGGGTAGTCCTATACATGCCATTTCGAAGTTCAACCAAAATTGTACCAAAAGGGGGGCTTTGATAGTGTGGGCGACTTCGACTTCAAAATCCCGAGTCCGATAGCTGGAGAACCAAAATCTATAAAACAGAGAATCAAGGAGACGGAGTAAGCAATTTATGCTTAGTAAGTTTTGAGCAAGGGATTCCAGCACAACAAAAGTATAGCATTCATGTAGCTAAACGGATAATTTCATATGCACAATTTTTCAATATCATACTTACTTCACATTACCAACCCTTTTATTCATACACAAAGATCAACTTAGCCAAAGGCCGGTAGCTCATTTATCAACTGAGCGAATACTTATTTGTAAGGGCTCAACTAATTCAAAGCACATACGAAACATACCTCAATGTTGGGATGTTTCAAGCGTATTAATTGAAATTTTTACAGCAAGATCATTCATTCCCAAATCACGTACCTTCGGAATTTAACCGAATATAGCTACTCGTTCAAATGCCTTCGGGACATAGCCCGGTTATAGTAACTCGCACAAATGCCTTCGGGACTTAACCCGGATTTAGTAACTCGCACAAATGCCTTCGGGCTTAGCCCGGAATTAGTATCTCGCACAAATGCCTTCGGATCTTAGTCCGGATATGGTCACTTAGCACAAAGCCTTCGGGACTTAGCCCGGACATCATTCAAATAACCATGCACATTTAACAATAAATCATGGCACATTCGTATTTCATTTTCGTCAGCAAAACTCGAACACAAGACACTTCTCATTCTTGCAATTTCGGCTCAATAGCCACACACAAAGAGCATGATTTTGATTTGCATAAAACATGATCTAATCAAATCATAATTTAAGCTCTTTTACTCAAGAACTTACCTCGGATGTTGTCGAACGATTCCGATAGCTATTCGACCACTTTTTCCTTCCCTTTATCGGATTTAGTTCCCCTTTGCTCTTGAGCTTAATTAAACAAATAAATTGATTTAATCATTTGAGCATCGAAAAGAGGAACACAAGGCACTTAGCCCATATTTATACATTAGACATTAAAGTCACATATGTACGGAATCATGAATCAAACTCAACATTTTGGCTAATTTTCCCCCTTGGCCGAATTTTCTAAGCCAAGACAAAAGCATCGATATGCTTGCCTCTGACCGAATTCATGCAACACCAATCTCCTTCCTATGGCCGAATATGCATGTCTATGTTGGGGCCGATTGCAACACTTAATACATTCTACAAGTATGGTCACTTGTATTGACTAAACACCATTTTGTTTCAAGTTCAAAACTTGGCTAATACACACATATATACACTAGTAAAGCATCCTCTCCCTTTCCATCAATTTAACACATGCATTACTCATTAATATGCAAAAATTATATTCGGCCTTAGCACACAACTTGCTAGCCGATTCTTCTCCATCTAGCAACCAATGCACATATGTGCTCACTCAAAAATGCTAAAAAGAAGATTCAAGAATCATCAATCCACCATCACATGCATCATTAACAAGCTTTATATTTAGCATGCAATGGCATTAATACAAAATCCACCTAGGCCGAATATCATCCCCATGACATAGCAAAGATTTCAACCATGGGCTAATTAGAACTCAAGCTAGCAACTAAAAAAAACATGCATGAATCTCATGGCACAACCTCAAACATACCTTGATCTAGATACAAGTATGGCCAAACCTCCTCCTAATCCTCTTCCAAACCAAACATGAAGCAAGAACTCCTTCCTCCTTCCTTAGAATTTTCGGCCAAAAGAAGATGAAAAAGGATGAACAAAATTTTTCTTTTCTTTTCTTTTCTTTAACTCACGGCAATGGGGGGGAAACAACCACACATTTTTTTTTGTTTTCATCATATTCCCTTTCATTATTTTATGCCCATGCTCCTTATTTTATCATACTTCCCATGAAACACTAACTCAACATGTTTATGACATGTTCTTGCCCATCACACTTGGTCTACCATGCTTGTCATGGCCGGCCACTACTAATAGGGGGAAATTGACATGCAAGTCCCCCCTTTTTCAAGATGCACTAATAGGTCCTTATGCTTTGACCTATCACATTTCAAAATTTTCTCACATAAGTCCAATTTACTAAAACTCACATGCAATCGACTAAATCGAAGCTTGAAATTTTCACACATTCATAATTACATATTCTAGACCATAAATATCACATTCGAACATTTCGGTGACTCGGTTTAGCGGTCCCGAAACCACTTCCCGACTAGGGTCAATTTTGGGCTGTCACAGACAAAGTACTGTAGATCCCCTAAACACATGTTAAATTCAGAATGGTTCTTGGCTTGCATGGAGAAGTTCAAGCGACGATATCTAAAGCACTTAGTCTTCATAATATTTGTACCAAGTTTGTTGGTTCTTGTAAAAAAACTTCATTTCTTTCCTGTTCTTGAATATTTTTTTCTTTTCAGGACACTTACTATCAATAAATTCTTGAATTAATTCATCTCTTACTCAGTATTTTTGATTCTTGTGCAAGCATGTCGCATTAGAATGATGATTGATGGACTAATAATCTTTCACAAAAGAATTTTTGTATATTACTTTGGGAATTTCTAAATAATTTAGTAACCTGAAACAGAGCTATTGTTTAAGAACACCCCAAGTTCAAAGATTAAGGAGCCTAAGAAGGAGAAGTCCAAATTAAGACTGTTTTTTTAGATTTGGTTGTCTAAATATCGAATGAGATAGCAAGAAGTTTTGATGGGGATGGAAGAAATCCCCTATAGAAAGGAAGTTCTTCATTTGGGCATGAATATTTGGCAGGACACCGTAAGAGTGGTGTGAACAAATTTCATAATTCGTATCCTTGAATTACAATAGGAGAAGATTGAGAAGAGTCAAAATTTTCCTACTCTTAAAGTCATGGGGGAAGGAATATAGTACGAATTCTGCGTCCTAGAGAGTTGAGCTTTGAGGTGCACAATGGGGGGCAATTTGATTAAGCGTTCTTTTTGGAAATATCAGCCAAGCAAAAGGCGTCAACGACAAAACCTTAATAAACTTCAAAAATGATAATTCTTGAAAAATGACATTCTGCATTCATTCAAATGTCATTCACACATGTCTAGTTAGGAGCATTTGATACATTTTTATGTCATCCTACTCATTAGGCATAATTAGGTTCACTATACAGGTCATGTTCCCCAGGGAGCAAATCAGTGAAGATAACAGATCGCATCTAGTCTTATCTCCCTGAAGTTGCAGTGGAGCAGACTAAGCAAAGCAAGTCTTATCCTCCTGAAGTTGCAGTGAGGCAGGCTAAAGATGGCAAATCTTATCTCCTTGAAGTTGCAGTGGAGCAGATTAAAGCCGACAATCCTATCTCCCTGAAATTATAGTGGAGTGGATTAAAACCTCAAATCTTATCTCTCTGAAGTTACAGAGAGTAGATCGCATCTAGTCTTATCTCCCTGAAGCTGCAGTGCAGCAGACTAAGCAAAGCAAGTCTTATCCTCCTAAAGTTGTAGTGAGGTAGACTGAAGATGGCAAATCTTATCTCCCTGAAGTTACGGTGGAACAGATTAAAGCTGACAGTGGAGCGGGTTAAAACCTCAGATCTTATCTCCTTAAAGTTGTAGTGGAGTAGATTGGTAGATCAAGCTGAAGCTACAAGTTTTATCTTCTTGAAGTTGCAGAGAAGTAGATTGAAGCACTAGTTCCTGTACCTCTGAAGGTGCAGTAGGAAGGAATACCAAAGTCTAGTACGAGCGGGCACAATTGTTTTTAGTCTTTGCTCCGTTCTCGTTACCCGACAACAAGCAAAGAGGGGCAGCTGTAATAACAGATTTTGCCCGGGCCTAAAAGGGCTCAAATTACATTGGCCTATGTAGCCCAAATCCAAAATACAACAGGGGCCCAAAGTGCCCAAAACATTAGTCAGAAACCCTAGAGGTACTAGGGAAATCCTCAAGCACCGCAGCCACGAATCTCAGCCCCGATCTTCACCTGCACAACAAGGAAAGAAAGCAAAACAGTATATGGAAAGAAATCAAGAGATTGAGAGTCAAATCAATGTAAATAGGATTTTATTTTCATATTTCTTATGTATATTATGGCTATATAAAGCCATTGTTAAGACAGTAAAAGGAATTAGAAGTTAAGAATAAAAAACACGTTTTTACAGCACAAACAGGGATACAGTGAAAATCAAAGGTTGTTTTACATTCTGTTATTTATTATTCGTTTATATACTGTTAATAAATAAGGAAAAGAGAGATACAACCTCCTTTTTGAGCCCTAGATCGTCGTGGATGGCTGAGGGTGTCGTCTCCGATGAAAGACGACCGGAAGCCGAAAGGTTTCGTTGCTTTTAGGGGCACTTTCGTTGGTGTTTTATGCAATTTGAGCCTGGATTTAGACTCAGGGGGGCTAAAAGGTGAAACCTGGAAATTTTTCCCCCTCCGGCCACCGTAGACGGCGGTGCCGGCGCCGGAGATCGGCGGCCGGCGCGGTGGCCGGTGACTGACCGATGACCGACCTATAGTCGGAGGGCAGACCGAGGGGAGAAAATTTCAAAGGGGTTTTTTGTTTTTTTTTTTATTTTGGTTTTGAAAATGATTTTTTTTTTGAGATGTTGGGGGCTTATATAAGGTACCAAAACGGTTCCGTTTTGGAGAGCCCCTAGATGCCTAAAACGGCGTCGTTTTGGGGAGGCCGACTCGACTCCGACCCGACCCAACCTAGGATTCGCGTGTTTTTTAGCGGAGGGGTAAATTGCATTTTTAGCCCCTCCGCCTCTTAATATATTTTCAATTAGTTTTTCTTATTTTTTTAAATTCGACCTTTAATTTATTTTAAATTCTAATTTAATCCTTTTGAACCGCGCCATTTTAGAGGAGAAGGGAAAATTTCCCTTCCAACCCCTCTATGTAACTCGCGCGTTCAAATTAGTCCTTTTACTTTTATTTATTTATGGATTTACCCCAGATATTGTAATTGCAATTCAATTTAGTTTTTTTTATGTTCTTTTTATTTATTTTATTAATTAATAGTGTAATTATTATTTTTATTCTAATTTTTTTATCTGTATATATTCCTTTTATATGTACACACACATATATATATATTTTTTAAAAACGAATATTTTCCTATTTTTTTAATGAATATTTTCATATATATGTATATATTTACGTTTTTAAGTGATTAAATACTCACCTTTTTTCCCCTTTTTAAAATATACTTATTTTTTATTATTTTATATATGTATGTATATTTTTTTTCTTCTTTATTTTCATAAGTATATTATGTGTTGTATTTATATATAAATTTTATAACCTAAAATTTTATTTGTAAATTATATGTATATTTTTAATCTTCATAATTTCCATGTGTACATCTTTTGATCCTTATTTATTTGTTTGTTATCCCATCCATTGTATAATTGTGTTTACATTTAATATTTTGCATGTCATGGATTACCTTTTCTTATTTCGTTTATTCATTTGTTTGTATTATTTTTATGTCGATGATGTATTTATTATTGTTCTTATTATTATAGCATTTGTATGTATAAAATCACATTACATTATTTTTTACTCAAATTTAAAGATAGAAAATTTTTTTAAATTGAGATAATGTTCGTATTTAGGATTTTCAAGGGAATTGAGCCCTAACGTATTGGGTTCCGATTTTCTTCGTTAAATCTGACAATCGAGCATTTCTCTTCAATCAAAAAAATAAAAACTCATTATTGGGAATTCAACACGTTGTGTCCTAACGTATTGGATGTGACGTATTGATTTCTAGAAATGAAGATTTTTTTAAAATAATAAAGGAAATATTCCGAGTTTGGGATTTTAATGGAATTGTGCCCTAACGTATTGGGTGTGATTTCTTAAATCTTGGATCAATGGATGTTCTTTTAAAGTAAAGGAAATATTCCGAGTTTGGGATTCTAAAGGACTCGTGCCCTAACGTATTAGGTGTGATTTCTTAAATCTTGGATAAGTGGATGTTCTTTTAAAGTTTTATTGTACAAGTATTTTGGCCCAATTCATTTTGGGGAAAATTAGAATGTTGTGCCCTAACGCATTGGGTGTGGTATCTTCTCTCTCTAAAATAATAAGGGTCTTAATACGTAACCTTTTAAGTTTTGCTAAGGATTACGTTTTTTTCCAAATTCTCGACCTTAAGACACTAATTAATTAACTAGGTACCAATTTTGGGCGTTACGAGGGTGCTAATCCTTCCTCATACGTAATTGACTCCCGGATCCGTTTTTCTAAAACTCGTAGACCAAAGCCGTTTTTAGGTGATTTAATCACACCTCAATAAAAGATTGGTGGCGACTCCCAATTTTTATTTTTTAAAGTCGACAACCTAAAATATTTTTATTTTTCAAAAAAATGGTTTCGACAAGGTGTGGGTCTAATCTAAATTAAAAATAGATATACATGAAATTAAATATTTAAATAAATATTATTATTTGTATTGTGGTATGCGAATACTTAAAGTATTCCAAAAAGGGATATTAAACCCATTGATGTGTATTATACCAAGTAAGTGACCCAAACCAACTAGCTTATGAAAAGTACGTTGTGTGGTTATGGTTTTCGCTATTTGAAAAGTATATTATTCTCATTCTTATGTTATGTGATATATTGGCATAATTGATTCTATATGAAAAATAGATTTCAATATTTCGATATCTTGAAACAATACGTGAAACGCATGTTAAACATGTCCTACATGATATATTGAGAAATTTCATTTGCATATTTCAACATGCCCAATGTGACAAGAGATATCTTGAAATGAAAAATATGTATATGTATATATGTTTATTGTGGCCATATCACATACATGGGGTGGGACATTGTAAGGAGAAAGAATTTGTGGCTTCGTCCACAACCTACATGGTAGCTTATCTGCAAAATTTATGGTTTATCCGTAACCTACATGGCAGCTTGTTTGAAAATATTGGTGGCTTCGACCACATATATTGGAGTGTTTGGATGGATGAGTTCTGGGGAACTATTTTTGGAGTGTAGTAGTGATGGGTAGGATGTTTTACAAAAAATTGCATAATTTTTTTTACAAAAATTGCACTATCATGATCACATGAATAAAATTGATTATGTTGTATGATAAATGTGTGCTTATTGTTATTTAATTATTGTTATATAACTTGTTATAGGGCTCACACTGGGCTTTAAAAGCTCACTCTTTTAGTTTCATAACCTCTCAGGCGATTCACAGACTTAGGGCTTAGATTCGGTATTTGGAGGATCTTCTCAGATGGAGCTTTAATAAATGGATTATAAACTATTTGGGATGTTATTTTGGACATTGGAATTTTTATTGGTGTGTTCCTTTACTTTATAACTCTAAATTTCCATGCATGCATGCTTGATGGATTTACGAGTATTTTCAATTGTTGAGTTTATTTAAATTATTTATGATTTTTACTTTATTTTAAACAAAGTTTGTGATTTTTCTAAGTATTTTTAAAAGACCGCTGTGAAAGATTTGTACTAAAATCATTTTAAAGAAATAATTAAAAATATTGCAAATTCTTAGTTCTATGATTTAAGACAAGATTTCAATATAATAATGATACTTTTCAAATACTTAAGTTTTAATAATTTCTTTTCAAATACTAAATTACTCGATATTTAAAATTTAGAGTTTTTTGTAAAAACAATTGAAACCTAGTTATTTCCAACAAGTAATTATTTTCAACGATTTTAATGTGACTTTCGAGATTTGGCCATAATGTCTAGGTCAGGTTTGTGGTGTTACATTTAGATAAATGTCATAACCAACACCCAGCCGAGTAAGATATTGTCCGCTTTGGGCACATATGGCCCTCACGGTTTTGTTTTTGGGAGTGTTTATACATGCTCAAAAGGCCTCTTACCACTTAAGTGTTGCTACCACTTTATATAGCCTATGTCTCTCCCATGCTTTGTCGATGTGAGATTTGCCTAGGGTGTTACAGTTTGCAATAGGTTCCCTTCTTTTTGTTTAGATTCTACCACAGAGGCATTCTATTTCAAAGATAGATTCAAGGGTTTCCTTATCCAGAAATTTTCACAAAGGCGTTCTTTTCATTAAGTTATCGTCATAAAGGTTTTCCATTCAGAGTCTCGCCACAAAAACTTTCCTTAAGAGGTTTGCTATGAAGGCTTACCCTTCTAGAGTTTTGCCACAAAAACTTTCCTTTAACATAGATCATCGCAAAGGCTTTTCTTTTCCTAGTGATTTAGGCGATAGGGATTTGCCTAGACTCACACTTAGTGAGGTTTTCCCCTAATCGTCTTGGGACACCCAAGGACCACATTAGGTTATAACCTTCCTTAAATTCTTCCATATGATGTCATAACTCACCAGTTACGGTATTACACGATATGGTCTTCTTTCCATATGATGTCATAACCCACTAGTTATGGTCTTACACGATATGTTCTTCTTTAGTGCCATATCCATGGGCTTGACCTTTCAAAGATTCTTGTTTTTAGTCCCGAAAGACCCCTTTAGACGACTCTAGAGACAGACATAGACTCATCATGCATCGAATCAGTCATGAGAGCTGTCGAAACCACTTTTTTATTTGAAAACGGGAATCGAATTTTAAAAATGAAAATGGAGTCGCCACCAATCCTTTTTCGAGGTGTGATCGAGTCACCTTAAAATTTTAATAAAAAATTTTGACTTACTAAAATAACGATTTTGGTCTTCGAATTTTGAGAAAACAAGTCCGGGAGTCGGCTACTCGCGAGGAAGGATTAGCACCCTCGTAACGCCCAAAATTGGTACCGAATTGATTGTTTAATGTCTTAGTGTTGAAAATTTGAAAAGACTTTAAAATACGATCCTTTGAAAAGAAATTTTGAATAAAACGAATTGGATGATAAGACACACTCATTTCAAAGAAATAAATTGTCACACTCAATGAGTTAGAGTGCAACATTTTTAATCTTCAAAATTAAGTTTATCTTTTAACTTTTAAAACTTGTGCATTTTGAGAAGGATATTTGGTTATTTGGGTCAAACGAATAATCAGAACCCAGTAAGTTAGGGTTCAATTTCTCGAAATTTCTAAACACCGAATATTGCCTTTATTGTAAAAATCCTTAATTCGAGGTAGCAAAATGTCATATCCAGTGAGTTAAGATTCAACATTTTGAAATCCCGAAAAACTTTATTTTGAAACTGTATGGTTTTATTGCAAAATAAATACTTGGCTATCTAAATTTATCGAAAAGAATTGAAGCCCAGTAAGTTAGGGCACAATCCTCTCGAAAATCGTGAACACCGAGCATTTTTTAAAATTTACGAAATGGAATGATTTAAGTGCTCTAATGAAACACAATTTTTAAAAAAAACATAGTATGATTAAATAGTAATGTATAATGTAAAAGATATAATTTGTAATCTAAATACACACTAAGGGATAATAAACAAGCAATAGATAAATTCAAACAAGAATAGCAACAACAATTTTAATCGCATTATGTAAATATCAATATTAATATTCAAAAACTAAATAAATCTATCATCAATTTTTAAAAGATAGACCAAGATAATAAAATAAATAAATAAATAAAATCAATATGTCCCATGTATAAAAGTTTTAAAATAAATTACATACGCGAATTCAAAATAGACTCAAAATAGAATTAAAATAACCATTGAGTAATTGAATTTGAAATAAATTTGAAGCAAATAACATAAATATATTAGTTTAATATATATAAAATAAAAACATAATAATACATATATACTAATAAAAACTGAACTAAAAAATGTATATAAGTAAGTTTTTTTTTTAAAAGAAATAACTTACATATTAATAAAATTGGTTTAAAATAAACATATAAACATATTCTCAAAAACTTAAATTTAATAATTATAATAGTATCAAAACCCTTAATATATATACCCTAATAATAAGTAATTTTATAAATTATATATATATACGAATAATAGTATTATATAAAAAAATATTATCATGTAAATATTTAATATATAAGAATATTTGAAAGGTGAATTTTAAAACAGAATAAAAATAAAACATCAAAATATATATAAATTATATCAAATTTTCATAAAATATATATATATTAATAAATGATGAATTAAATAATAACATGTCAAGTTTGAAAAGAAAAGAATATAATGGATTTAGAAAAATAATGTATGATAAATTTAAAACAATTTTAATTTGAAATATTAAAGTAACACTAAAAATAAGTAACAAATATGTCAAAATAAGAACTAATTTAATTTAAAATTAAGTATATGAAAAGAACTAAATTAAAATTGCAACTAGAATTAAAAAGAAAAAGAAAAAAAAATAAGCTAAATTGATAATCGATTCAAAGCTGAGGGACCAAAAAAGCAATTAAACGCAAATATTCGGATACTCAAATCCGATCAATGAAAACAATGTCGTTTGACCGAGGATGAAAATGAAAACTGGATCAAATATATGGTATAAATTTAAAAAAACTAAAGAAAATCGAAATGAAACAACACAAAATACAGAAGGACTCGTGGCGCAAATAGACCCTTGAACCAAATTGTGTGGATCCTACCTCGAGTTGGGCACGCGAGGGTCTGAGCTTCTAAATGGCGTCATTTTTAAAGCTACTGAAGCATGCTTAAAATAGTGCCATTTCCTTTGCAGTATATAAGCTAAAATAAATCTAAAACTAATAGTCATCAATCATTTTTTTTCAAACCCTAAAAGAAAAACATATTCCTTGCACCGCTCCGTATAGCGGCCGTTCAGAAGCTCTCCGAACCTTCGCCTGACTCTGATTATGATGGTGCGAACAAAGATCCGGCTACCAGGTAATCTCCTCGCTTTCTAACCTCTCTCTTTTTATTATTGCACTCAAATAATGAACAAATGAGCAAAGAAAAAGAAGAAAAAAAAAAGAGAAAAGCTAAGGAAAGATTTAAAATCACCTTTCTAATACTCTGTTTCCATTTTTTCTTTGAATATTTTTTACTTTTTTATTCGATATGCGTAAAAAAGGATCCCCCATACATACTCAAATCGGCCTTTTATAGCCGAAATCAGTGAAAAAATAAAAATCGAAATATATTTTTACACTTCTTTATTTACTGCTATTTTCTCCTATTTGCTGTGTTGCTTTTTTTGTTATTTTGTTTTTCTATTTTTGTTTGCTGCTGGTTACATTGTAGGTGTGAGGCTAGCCTAGAGTGGAGGTCGTTATGCTGATGTGGCAACGCACGCGGGATGGGTAGCACGCATAGCTTCTGAGTCGAGAAGCGCAGCGTTGAGGGAAGCAGGAACGGCTTCAGCGGCGCAGACTATTCCAGAAACCCCTAGGGTTTCTGGAAAATTGAATTTTGGGCCACCTTAGATCGGGCTTGGGTTTATAATGGGTCTAATGTAATTTTAAATCTATTGGGCTGTTATTTTATTTGGTGTAAAGGGTATGGATTTTGATATTTGGGCTTAGGGTCTATTTTATTATAAATGGAGACTAGACATTTATTTAATTTATTATTTATTATTTGGTTTTTATATTTGATTTATTTTATTTGTTTTTAGGCCAGGCAAATTTGGGTATTACAACAGAAATTCTTATGCTTACTAGAAACAGATGCATTTCCTATCAAACTTGTTCCTACTTTCAAACATAAGCACACCATAGTCATACAAATTCATAAGTCTTACATTTATTATCAAATTCATCTTATCATACTTTACTAGTTTCAATTTCATGCTTTGGTCACTTAGCATAGAAGTTTATAGATAAGCATAATGCACGTGCAAGAGTCGGTCTAGGGACTCACCTAAAACGCACGTACAATAGCTTGATCTCTAAGCTCAGATATCGATTCACGAACTCTCAAAAATCACTACCCATGAGATATAAGAATACTATCCAAACTTCATTCGTATAGCCTTTATTTCGATTGAAACCTAATCAACCTCCATGCTAGTCTTTACTCCTATATCTTTACATTTACAAACATAGGCAAGCGTACTCTCACAGAAAGCCACATGTGAATCTAGAATTCTTACCCCAAGTAAGGAAATCACCGTATACGCTAACTCTGATCCTTAGCTTAAGCTTGGTGAGAAATTCTTGATCAGCTTTTAGAGCCAAGCATCAATGGTTGTTATCAACTAGAAGGGAGAAGATAACTTATTTTCCTTCTAAACTAAGTTATAATACTTTATACAGAACACCTATGCTCTCCTAGTGGAACTTGATGCATGTCATTAACTTTCAAGGCTGCTCTTATTCGTGGCTTACCGCTTTAGAGAAGCGTATTCTAGGTTAAAAAATCTTTTCATATATTTGATTTGACCCATAGTTCCATCCTAGCTATCTTGTTAGTACGTAACTTATACCTTAACTAAACAACTTGGCATACCTTAACTTAGCGACGTCTTCTTATAACTTAAAAAATCCTTAATATCTTTGCCAACCTTTCCTTTGTCACAATCATATGCTTTTCAGGGATCACTCTCTTCCTTACATCCTATTGCTGCCTATGCACCCTACTACTACACCATTCAGGGCACTTGTCCATACTCAAGACTCGCTAACTTTGAGTGCTACAACTCTCCCATAGTTTTGGAATTTCATCCTCAAAATTTTCCCTATGATCTTGTTGATTATATTTTCAAAGAATAACTCTTCGCCTATGTGGCACAACCTTCTTGAAACTTATACGTACTTATTTACAATCAAGTCAACGCACCTTGCAAACTTATAACAAAGTGGTCACACAAAAATTTTCAAACTTCATAACTTTTTCATGACATGTGTCTTCATGCTATTAGAGAACTCAAACATCCACCCTTTCCTTAACTTCCTGTGCAATATTTTTCCCTATTTATCCCATTATTCCAATCTTCTTTTCTTGTTACCTTTTTGCAAACATTAAAATCCCTAAACTTTTATCATCTTCTAGGCTTATTCCCTGCTCCCTCATCTCCGTCTATTTAAATGTACTTGTTGTTCTTCATGTCCTTTCTTCCTTCCTTTCTTATTCATGCATTCATCAAAAATGGTTCAAGACAATACCCAAGGGAGATATTGTGACCAGGCTAGTCGTACTATTGTTTTGATTGGTTCTAATCCACCTAAACCCTAAAATCCCTCGATTAGCCTTCTTGGGGTGGAAACTAAATCGGTTACTTGTACCACTACAAAGGATGAGATGTCAAGATATTTGGGAGCTTGCGGCATCGGAATCCCTCACTTTGCTTATACCTTCCAAAGACCGAAACAAATTTGTTTGAATAGTAGTGCCATAGGGTTCAAGTTTCCTTTGATTCTCCTAGAAGCATTTTCTATTTACCCCTAAACCCTTCCTTCTGCGTCATCTTGAATGAATCAACATTGTGCTAGGGCAATTATCGGCTATATCTTGGTGGACTCTGGTAGCCTACTACATAAACTGTTGCATACACAATGAGCCACCAATGTTGGTGGTTTTCCAAAAGTTTTATTAACTGAAACTAACTAGGTAGAGTGTTTCTATCGTAAACATCCATTTCAATGTGCACTCAGGTTGCGAGCCTATCATCCAGAACAGTATTTTGAACCTCCATCTACAGAAGGATAAATTTATATGGGTCATTTGTAATTCTGAGTTGAGTTTTGGTTTTCCAACTAGGTGGTCTCTCCCTAATAAGAGTATGTGTAACCAATGCCAACTAGTGGATTCTAAGCTTTCTAAAGTTCAAATTAAATGTTTGAAAAAACTGCTTACAAAGGCTTAGCCTAAATGGCTTTCAAGGGGATGAGCTTGACCTGGAGTTAGATGGTTAGAGGTTGCTTTCTACTTATGAAGCTTAGTCATATAAATCAAATGATGATTTAGCAGAAATACTATTAGGGCACAAAAAAGAGCCACCCTCCTACTTTTACAACATTTGTCTCCTCTCTCCACGAAATTGGAATATCATTACTAGTGTTTTTTTTATTATGCTCCTTCTACTCATCAGGCTAACTCTCCTGCTAATGGTGCAGGGCCTTCCTCCTTTTCCAATTCTCAGGAGATGAAAGTCTCATCTATCCTTAAGGAAACTCATGGTCCAAGAAAGACTACTACTACTCTGCCCCAAAAATCAACAATGCAGAAATCAAAGAAGAGAATTAGAACAAACGATAGCATCTAAGAGTTTGAAAGTAGTGGGTGTCCCCCTTTAATAAGGCATAAGTTTGGTAGGGTGCCCTTTATTGCAACTGTCCCTACCTCATCAACCCTTGCTCTTCTAGATGTTCCATCAGCTCTAGAGGAGTCTACTTATTGCCCTAGTTCTCCCATGTTTTCTTTAGATCCTTCTTGCTCTCAAACTCCTACAGAAACGACTCCTGTGATCTAACCAGTTGTTCCCTCTCTTTAAATTCTTGACACAGCCCTTACTAGGTCAGGCAATATCTTTCCTTGGTGTACCATTCTGGAGTCCGTGTCAACCCCCACACCACTCAATTTTATTTACCAATAATAGATGATTTTTTTGCCTACTCAATTGAGGGAAACCTCATCTTATTATGTTAAGTCTATTTCCAACGAGTATCCTTTCACTGTTATGGCTCAGGTCTTAGAGATTTGATCTATTTAGAAAAGTCTTTGGGGTGGGTCTTTCAGAGGTGCCAGCCAGCACTACAGGAATAAATTGTCTGACTTAGAAAAGGTGGTGAAAGTTAGCAAAGACACAATAGCAAAAACTAATGGTTCCAAAGGGTTCCCTGTAACATACCAAATCTAGCAGATCCAAAGTTTCGGCTTATAGCAGTAAATAGTTTTTCTGGTGTAGTGTTAACTGCCCAAAAAATTGTTTTGGCATATACGTGTGGGCATGTAGTAACCGCCACAAGAGTAAGTAAGAATTTGATTTTCTAATATTTTACCATGTGTTAAGGAGAAGTTTGTGTTAAAGGATAAAAAAAGGAAATATAGGATGAGTATTCGCCAAAGGTATAGTACGCCTGGTTTGTATGGAATATTGTTCTAGCTAGAGTTTTAATTAATTTGTTTAGAAACCAAATGTATAGTTTAGCTTGATAAGTTTGATGAAGGGAACCTAAGTATATTTTTCTCGAAAATTGTAGGCCAAAAAAAGGCAAGTTCTGATACGTATGACACTTGTTAAATTCCACTAAGCAAGATGAATCATATTTATATGTTAGAGTGTGTTCGGAAAGGGGGTTTTTCCTTCTTCTTTCTCATCTTTAAGTGGTAACTACTTAAATCTTCCTTAAATTTGAATGTATCCAACCTCGATGATCTAGAGGCTAAGGTTCTTTTATGATTAGTAGTTCCTTCATATCAGGGTAAGTATTTCAGCTCTGGATGTTAAGCACTAGATGAGTAAATCTGTATTCGATAGTTGAACAATGAGTATGGAAGTATAAGGTTTCTGCATGAGATTGTTAGCAATTGAAATGATAAGTAATTTGTATGTATAAGAGTATTAATGGTGAAATTTTGTTTCTAAGTAGTAGTTGCTACTAGTTCATGATAGATATCTAGATTTGGATCTTTCAACTATAGTAGGTGAGAATTAGGTGAGTTCCAAGCTAAATCATGCATGTACACTGTTTATATCGAGATTTACCTATAGTAAATTGATTGAACTATAAAAATATGAAAAGTATATTATGTATATGGGTAGTGAATCTGATAAATTCAAGTAAGTGACGATGGGTGTACAAGTATTAAAACATTTAAGCTTATTTGAGTATGTATATGTTTGAAATGCATGCTATGAGATGTGTGTTCTGATTGGGTGTATGTTAGTGAAATAAAATCTTAAAATTAGATTGTGTGTGACACCCCTGATTTGACCCTAGTCGGAAAGTGGTTTCGGGACCACAAAACCGAGTCACAAAAATAATTAATTGTTATATTTTATGCTTATTATTTATGAATAAGTATGTGTGAAAATTTCATGCTTTAAATTTTGTCATTTGGATGTGAAATAAATAAAAAGGGGCTTATGTGAAAAATCTTGAAAATGTCATAGGTTAATTGGAAGTGGCTAAAAATTGCATGGTTTGAAGCATGAGGGACTTGCATGTCAAACATTCCTTTTTCTTGGTAGTGGACGGCAATGATGGGCATGAATGACACATTTTGGCATTTTGTGCTTTGTATGTTAGTAAATAATGTTAATAATATATTTGTTTATATTAAAGAAAGTGGTTTCTTAAAATAGAAATAATAAAAGTTAATGAAATAAATGAATAAAACATGTTTGAGGTGAAAATAACAAGGCCATTTCTTCTTCTTCTTGCCGTGAGTTGAGAAACAAAATAGAAACCTTTGAGCTTAGGGCATTCGGCAAAAGAAGACTTCAAATAAGGTAAGGTTCATGTTATTTTCTTTGAAAAGTTGTGAATTTTGGTTGGTTTTGAAGCTTGCAACAAGACCCATGTGAAAATTTTTGTGTTCATGAAGCATGTAGCAATCGGTCATGAGCTTAATGGGGTATATTTTGTATGTTTGATGATTTTGGGAGGATAATTGATTCTAGTTGAGTATGAATAAACTAAATGTGCTTGATGGCTCAAATGAGTTATGAAAGTTTTTATAAATGTATGAAAGTCTTCATGCTATGAAAAATTCGGTTGAAATATGGAGAATGAGAGCTGTCATTTAGGTTAAGACCAAAGGAATGATCAATAGGCATTAAAGGGTTAAATGTGTGAATTTAAGGTATAAGAACCTATAGGTATTTACATGGGTAATGTTAAAAATTAATGTGGTATATTCGGCTAAATGGGTGATAATGGTTTATAATGTTGAATTGAATTATGATTATGTACATTAGAATTAGATATAACAAAAAAAAAACTATGTGAATTTGGATGCAATATTACATTCGGCCTAGAGGCATTAGATGAACATTTGTGGAAATCTCAAAGTCTTGAATAATGGTGATTGTAAGATGATGTAAAAATCATTGAATTATATGCATAAGTAGTTAGCAAAGTGATTAAGCTACCGAATTTAATTATTAAATGAGTTCTAAGCTTGCTGAATTTTGAGATGTGATTGGGAGTAAATTTGACATGAGCATATTTTGTTAATGATATATTGATAAATGTGGAGTTATGATACCATGATATGAACTTAATTATCAAATTGCCGAATGCGTTTATAATTAAGTAAGGTTAATAATAGGGCAATGAGTGGCTAGTAGAATCCAGTAGCCTTCTTGTTATATTCGGCCATGAGTTTGTATAATTGGTTTGTAATAGATTAAATTTGTTTATTCAAGCTCAAGAGCTTAGGGAGTCTAATTCGGAAAAGAGAAAAAAGCTACCTAACCGAATAGTCGATCTGTAATCGTTCGGCAATTTCTGAGGTAAGTTCTTAAGTATTTGAGTTTGATTCCTTTGTAAGTTTTAAGCGATTAAACGTTGAGTAAATTCAATTATAATAGGACATGATGAGTTGATTTAACAAGATATGATGTGGCCATGATATGTTCTAAGCTCAAATGGTAAGTTCTTAAGTGTTTGATCTTGGGAATTTAAGGGTAATTTGAAATAGTCTGCTTAGGACAGCAGCAGTAACGTGACTTTAGAAAATCACCATAAATTTAAGGATTTGAATTAGAGGCTGAATGAGACATGAAATTAAAGCTTAATGAGTCTAGTTTCTTATAAAAGAAACCATGTAAGCAAAGGAATTTCCGATAATGAGATACTTAAAGTTGTGTGAGACAGCGCAGAATGACACTATAATCCTCTGTTCTGTTTTTAGAAAATCATTATAAATTGTACAAAAATGGTTATAAGATAAAATTTATATGCTTAGACTCCTTAATGAATCTAGTTTCAAATGAAATCAAATACAACACATTTTGAATTCTGTAAAATGAGAAATTTGATTCGTAGTGAAGAGTGGTCAGATTAGTCAAACAGTGAAACAGGGGAAACTTTAAGAAAAATCTGGTATTGATTGGCCAAACCTAAAATTATGGAAATTTTATGGATGGAAGATATACGAGTCTATATTCAGGAAAAATTAACGGAAAGTGATTTGAAGTTTTTTAGCTCCAGTTATAAATAATTTAGTGACTATTGCTCAGGAAAAACAGCTTGTGCTGAATTTGAGATTGTGTTGTAAACCTTGATAAACTTGTTTTAGTTGCTCATAAGCTATTGATTAAACCCATACGTGAATTCTAAATTGTGATATTGGAAAATGATAGATGTAGATTCAGCCAAGACAATGTGTATACGTGAAAGTATATGTGGTATGTGAAGTATATTTGGATAATTGTGATGTGAATACATGAAAATCTATATTTTGATTTAGGATTCTATGTGATGGATGTGAACATGCATATATGTGATAAGGCCTAATGGCTGATGTGATGAATGTGAAAGTGTATGTAACACCCCGTACCCGAGACCGTTGCCGGAGTCAGACACGAGGGGTTCACAGACTTTAAACCCCTTATAAAAATAATTTTCCAGACACTGCCCAATCTGCGTACTAGTCGCTTTAAAAATCATATCTTGAGTTTCACAACTCAAAAATCAGTTTCGTGATTTTTCCCTGAAACTAGACTCATATGCCCATCTACGTATTTTTTTTCTAGAATTTTTCGTCGAGCCAATTAGTACAGTTTATTAGTCAAAGTCTCCCATGTTACAGGGATCGACTACACTGACCCTTGCGCATTACGACTTGGATATCTCCCTGCACAGAGCTTCAATACTGATGCCGTTTGTTTCTATGGAAACTAGACTCAGAGAGGAATCTATACATATATGGCGTGACTCCTAATTATATCTAGTTAATTTGTAATGAATTTTCAAAGTCGGAACAGGGAGTCCAGAAACCGTTCTGGCCCCGTCTCACGAGAACCTCAATAACTCTTAACATACTGTCCATATGATCCTTTCGTTACTTTCCTATGAAAATAGATTCATTAAGGTTCGTTTACATAATTTATTAATTATTTAATTCCAATCTTACTATTTTTAGTGATTTTCCAAATCTACTTCACTGCTGCTGCCAGCATCTGCCTTTAAGGTAGACTTTACCTACTTCATAGTTTCCATGATTCAACTAGCCCTTTCAGCATAAATAGCACAAATTATGATGGTGATTAACCATTCCATACCAAATGATTATAACATTATGCTCAAACATATATAAGCCATTTTCGCATGGCTATATACATTAACCAAATATTCCTCCGCCACTAGTCTATTTTATACATGCCATAAGATAATCCAAAACATAGCAGTACCAACAGTGGATAGTGATAGTGTGACTAGTTGCTGACGATCCCCGAGCCTGTAGCTTCGCAATGAGATCTATAAGACAGAGGAAACAGAGTAAACAGAGTAAGCATTACAATGCTTAGTAAGTTTTAAGCAGTGGCAATAGATAACAATCAAATTATAACATAGTTGTTCGTATTTTTATTTCACTCTTCCTTCGGGCATACCATCCCTTTTCCGAATACGCACATCTCATCATATACAATAGGCAGATAAACTTTCACATAAAAGTGAGCTCATGTGACATAGATATATCGTATGATTTCACATCACCCCTCACACTGATCCGATGTCACATAATCACAAGAATAGTCTCATAGATTGCTCTCGTATGCATCACATAACTACCTTATGATTTAGTGCAAATCAAGCTCACATATAAACTTGGAGTACATACCTGTTTAACCTTTCGCATTGAATATATTTATAAGCAATTCTTATTACGAAATCTTACCCGGACATAATCTCCACACGAAGTTATCGGGTCTTACCCGGACAAAAATTCCCACACGTAGTCATCGGGTCTTTAGAGCTCAGATATAGTACGAGCACGAAGCTTACGGACATAAATCAGTGATAATATTCTCGCATAAAGCCTGCGGGGTTTTAACCCGGATATAGTACTGACACAAATGCCCTTCGGGACTTATCACATTTATGCACTTTCACATCCATCACGTTGGCCACTCGGCCCCGTCACATATATACACTTTCACATTCATCACATCGGCCATTAGGCCTTATCACATATATATACACTTTCACATTCATCACATCGGCCATTAGGCCTTATAATATATATACACTTTCACATTCATCACATCGGCCATTAGGCCCTATTCACATATATACACTTTCACATTCATCACATCGGTCATTAGGCCTTATCACATATATACACTTTCACATTCATCACATCGGCCATTAGGCCTTATCACATATATACACTTTCACATTCATCACATCGGCCATTAGGCCTTATTCACATATATACACTTTCACATTCATCACATCGGCCATTAGGCCTTATCACATATATACACTTCACATTCATCACATCGGCCATTAGGCCTTATCACATTTAGAATTCACATATGGGTTTAATCAATAGCTTATAAGCAACTAAAACAAGTTTATCAAGGTTTACAACACAATCTCAAATTCAGCACAAGCTGTTTTTCCTGAGCAATAGTCACTAAATTATTTATAACTAGAGCTACAAAACTCCAAATCACTTTCCGTAAATTTTCCTGAATATAGACTCGTATGTCTTCCATCCATAAAATTTCCAGAATTTTAGGTTTGGCCAATCAATACCAGATTTTCTTAAAGTTTCCGCA